>NC_136813.1:2544992-2792177 GCF_951394365.1 Tetrao urogallus | reverse complement strand
AATTGAATTTTCCTCTGCCCTGTTGCTGGGAAGTGGGTGAAAAAAGTTGTGACCATCACCACTTAACTTTTTCTCCTCAAAGCTGGCTTTCCATGATTTGTCTCCCCTGCTGCATTCATACAAGCATAGAATCATTAAGATTGGAAATGATCTCTAAGTTCAACTAGTCCAACTGTCCAGCAATACTGCCCACTAATCGTGTCTATAAGTACCACGTCTTCACTGTTCTTGAATACCTCCAGGGATGCTGACAACATCAATTCCCTGAGCAGCCTGTTCCAGTGCCCAACCACTCTTTCAGAGAAATTGTTCCTAATGTCCAACACTATTATGTCCAGTATGGATGATACATGGGGATGAAGCATATGGAGGGAGCATAAGGAATGCACCCCATGAGAGGAAATAGGAATTATTGCCTTAGGAAAAGGTTTCCTATGTATAGCATAAACAGAAAGAGTTTGGAAGTTTGCATCAGTAGTGTATGAATAGTTGAATGACTCAGTTTGTTAGGGGCACTTTGCTTATCTAAGCCATGGCTCTAAAGGAAGGCAAAATCAAATACTTGAGGGGCATGACTAACAAAGAGAGAGCTTATGATTTGTACCATACTAATCTTTATCTTCCATGTCCCTGCTTTGGGAACTATGCTGCCAACAGAGAGGAGCCCTTCTTAGTACCACTTCTTGCACATAGAGTTTGCAGAATCCATTAGAGTGATTTAGAATAAAGCTGAGAAAGGCAAAGATGAGAAGAAAAGTGAGGAAAAAGTGCTTGATTACAATGGAAATGAGGAAAATTGAAACTATTAAAATAAGCCTGGGAAAAAGGAGAATATGTAGTAGATGATATACACAGATACAACTCTACTGGTTTAAGTTAGGTATATGAAATGAAAGGAGTGCTAACAGTTAGCTGCAAAGAAGCATTAGAATGATTGTGCTTACTGTATGAATGTTCAAAGAAAATTATATGAGATGGACCTTACTGGTTATTGAATATTATTTTCTTTAAATTTCACACAAATATGTTTTTCATCTGTCAGGTGACCTCTCATTTTCTCTCATTTTTTTTTTTTGGCAGGCAAACTTGCAGGCATTTTGCCACAACAAAGACCTTCACCAAATTCCTCATGAGCTCCATCCAAATGTAAACAAGATAGATCTATCTGGAAATCTGATACAAAGCATCCCTGAAATGCCTTTGCCCCTCTACACTTCCCTCCAGTGCCTCGATTTAAGCTCCAACCAGATAAGCTTCATCACGCCTGGAGTCTTTGCACACATGACAAGTTTGCTGGAAATAAATTTAGCTAATAACAACTTGTATGAGCTTGCTCAGATTGGGACAGAAGGGATTGGACTTTTACCCAAGGTGGAGATACTGGACTTGTCTCACAACAGTCTCTACAATGGGATGGCTGAATATTTCATTAAACAAGCTCCAGCACTGCGCTATCTTTCACTGGCAGGTAACAGTATTATAATGATATCACACAAGATGTTTCAGGGATCTCCCAGTCTTGTGGAGATAGATCTTCAGAGTAATATCATCATGGAAATTGAAGAAGGTGCTTTTGAGACTCTACTGAATCTTTCCAGACTGAATCTCTCCATGAATTCAATTACTTGCATCTCTGATTTTAACCTCAGGCAGTTGGAGATACTTGACCTCAGCAGGAACAGCATTGAATCCTTCCATACCACAGCGTCAGATGACGAGTACAGCTTAAGATGCCTGGATCTGAGTGAAAACAAACTGCTTCGCTTCCCAGTCTTCCCTCAGGTGAACAAGCTGGTAACTCTGAATTTATCAAAGAATTTAATTCAGCTCACAGCTGAATCCTCTCATAATAAAATGGATTACATGGAGAATGAATGGTTAGATGCTCCTTTTCATCTTCTTGATCAGAAACAAAGCAGAAACAAAAGTTCTCTTAATTTATCCCAACTTGTATACCTAGACTTAAGCTACAATGAAATCAAATCCATTCCGGATGAGTTCTTCGAATCCATGATGTCTCTTCACACCCTTAACCTCAGTAAAAACTGTCTACAGACTTTTGAAGTAACTTCTGACAGTACATTGGTCTCCTTAACTGTCCTTGATTTGAGCTACAACGCTTTGCAGAGCCTCCTCCTACATGCCGACACACTGTGGAATTTGAAGGAGCTCTATATTCAAAACAACCATCTTCAAACCCTCCAATTTGACATTTTCTCAAGACTTCCAAGCCTCAGATGGCTCAATCTACAGAGCAACAACATCACTCTTTGCAGCATGTACTCAGGATTAGCAAAGCAAAGACTCGCCGGAGAGGAAAATGGTTGCATATCATTTGTTGATGCTCCTGCACTTCAGCACTTGTTTCTAGCTGACAACATGCTGAGCATCCTACCATCACACACTTTCTTCAAGACTTCCCTGATTTTCTTGGATCTTTCCATGAACCCGGGGTTGACAATTGAAGTTAACGCGCTATCCGGACTGGAACAATCACTTGAATACTTGCATTTACATGGCAATAGCCTGATAGAATTAAATATCGACTTGCCTTGTTTTAGTCACCTTAGACACTTAAACCTCTCTGAAAATCAGCTGAGTTGGCTGCCCAAGTGGGGCAGTGGCTCTCCACTGGAAGTTCTGGACCTACGGAACAATAGGTTTAGTACATTACAGAACAGCAATATTTTAGCATTAGAAAATTCTCTTAAAAACTTGTATCTCACTGGTAACCCACTCAACTGCTGTGGGAACATTTGGCTGTCATTGATGATCCAGAACAAAAACGTCCAGATCTCGAACATAGAGCATCTAACGTGCCAATACACCCAGAACTTTGGATACCAGGAGGAAATGCACATTGGGAACATCAAACCAGAAGACTGTGAAAAAGAGGATCTAAAGAAAATCAACTTCCTTATTATATTAACAGTTGTGTTGGTTTTATCCGTGATCATCATCGCTGTGGGTTCGTTCTTTTGCTTTCGCAGGCAGACCTTCAGTCAACAGTTTAAAGCATAGCACAGAGATTGCCTTGAAAACCGAAGAAATCAGGTGCTACACTGCCGCCGTGTAGAAATGAAGAGTAAAATTCTTCTCCTTGACTTTTAACTGTGGATTTTAAGGCAGTTTCAAAGCTCCCCTGAACTACCCCACTATAGGGTTGCAGGGAATTAAGGGAGAGTTTACCACATTCTGCATTTGCTTTGTTCACAAGCAGACCTGCCTAAATGTTCACAGAGCTGTAGTAGACTCTGTAAAGCCCTGTGGTTGTGAGGGAGATGTGATTTAAACCAGACCAAAAGAGAAAGCCCTCTAAATCAGGAGACATTTCGCTAAACTCAGAGATGCTTTGTTGATGTCACCTCCATAGAGAGGCTTCATATATACATATATATACATACAACACTATAGATATCCATAGTGTTATAGCAATCGCTTTTTTTTTATGCCAGTTGATGACATCAGCTGAATAGGAAAGCCCTTCTCAAACTAGTTTAACTCTATGAGATGTTACTCCTTACACTGAGATTTGTGTGTGTGTATGTGGTTTTTTTCTCCAAAAAACCTCAGAAATGAGATCTCCTAAACATTAAAATGAAATCACAAAATCACCAGGACAGCCCAAAACAGGATCTTTCACTGTAACAGAAATCTCAGGTGTGAACCCAGACTTGCTCAGAAGGTCGCAGGTCCACAGTTCAACTCAAAGAGGAGAAATTTGCCCCTCTTGTGCAATACATATTTAACTGGGTTTAATGTGAAGAAATTCATCTCTGGGGTGGACGCTTTCTAAAAGAAAAGTCTTAGAGAATGAATTTCAATCGGCTATCTTTGGACTGAAACGTTTGTATTTCTATGGAAAACTGTTGGGAACTCACTGCATACAGTTGCATTTCAATGCAAAAAGATGATGATTATATATCTATTTTTAAAGGTCACAGGAGGCTAGACATGTTTTAAACACAAAAGTGTGAAACAAGATGCAGGAAACTGAGTCCTGGGCCATTATTCAGATCAAAGGTCCACTATCTTTCCCTACTGAGGACTGGTTGTTAGCAGAAGTCTGTAGATCTTCAATCTGTGATGGGTTTAATATGATCAACCTGTTGTGTTGCTAAAAGCAGACACTGACATATGTTATGTCCAGTACTCTGATGGCAGATTCACCCTTTTGGAGTGGAAAAAAAAAACTTTCCAACAGCAGGAGCCTGACCTATCTACGGGACCCAGTGGCTTTGAAAGGAGCCACAATGGGTTCTCTGTTAATGCCAGGAAATGTGCATTTCAGCACACAAGAGAAGTAAAAGTCAAAACAAAACCTGTTCAGGTAAATAACTCAGAGTCAAATTGCTGCTCCACTACTTTTTTCTTCGTGCTGGTGAATGTCAAAATTAACACACTACAGAAGGATGTATAATTCTATTTTTAAAGCAGATGTGTAAGTAACCAGCTGGTCATTTCTGTTGTGGGATTTTATACAATAAAAACACCTTTGAATTTTGTAAAATACACAGGGACGTGAAGATATTAAAGCACCAGCTTGGAATACTCCACAGGTGAAATGTTATGTCTTCCTATTCTTTCTATGGTGTTCAGACTTTAGGTCTATGACTTCCAATCCCAGATGGGATATATCTTAGAGTACAACCAATGAATGTAAAGGAGATCTGATGAAGATGTACACAAATGATGTTGGAATAATGATGTTGGCAAAGCTACTTGGCAGGACCATGCCACAGTGGTCCAATATGTGCTAATCACAAAATCACTGATTCAAAGAATCACAGATTGGTTGAGATTGGAGGGGCTCATCTGGGCTAATCCCCTTGTTCAAGTAGGGCCATCGAGAACACATTGCTCAGGACAGTGCTCAAACAGTGAAAAGCCAATGAGAGCCAGCACCGTGCTTTCTTTCAAGCTCTTACTCTTTTAGGAGAAAGTTTGCACAAGCAACAATCCCTGGGCTTAGTTGGAAGCCCAGTGCTGAAGTCCTTGAGCTTTTCCTTTGATGTGAAAGCAAGCTGTGCTGTGTGCCCCGACATGGGCAATTTAGCCATATTCTGAGTTCATGCTTTTCTTATTGAGCACAGTAAGATAACATCTGCTTCTGAGGCACAGTCTTAGCTCGACTGCCACGACTGGAATTAGTTAATAACCTGACGACAGAGCCAAACCCATTTAATTAACAGTTTTAACGCTGCTTTTTTTTGGCTGTACCAAAAGGAAGTGCTTGTTATTACTAAACATCTGGGACCAATTAGGCTTCCATTGACTTCCATGGGAGCAGAAAAGCTTTCTCGAGGAATAGGCCCCAGGAGTAACATGCAGCATGGCTCATTTGGATTTCTCTGTTAGCAACATAAGCAAGTGAGAAGTGACATGAGCCTGTTCTTGCCAATTTGGTTATTCTAAATGGCATGAGGAGTGTGAGGGAAAGGAAATGTGAATAAAGGAGTTAGAAGAGGGAAAATTGTGAGAAATTGAAGAATTCAATGCTCTTACTCCTCGAAATAGGGGTACAGATATGTTAGCCCCAAATCTTGAAGCTCAAACATTAAAGTATCTGTTCCTGCACCAAATCTAGCTATTACTCTTACATTACACATCTTTCTACCATTTATCCATGTTATCTCAGTAAGTTGGAAAGATACAGGTAAGCTTTGATTTTGTAATCTCGGTTTGCACCCTTACAGAATCATAGAATCATAGAACAGCTTGGTTTGGAAGGAACCTCAAGGATCACGAAGCTCCAACCCCCTACCACATGCAGGGCCACCAACCTCCACATTTAATACTATAAAAGGCTGCCCAGGGCCCCATCCAGCCTGGCCTTGAACACCTCCAGGGATGGACGGGGCATCCACAGCTCTCTGGGTAGTTGTTCTAGCACCTCACCACTCTCTTAAAGAGAGTAAGAGGGTAAAGAATAGATTCCACTTATAAATTCCTCTTATAGATTTCTCTTTCATAAAGTCCCTGCAACAACATCTGCTTATGCAAAGGGAGTTTGTGCTAACACAAGAAATGTCTTTCTGGGATTCTAGGATGTGGAAGATTTATGAAGAAAATGCAACTTTTTTGCCATTGCAAGCAGCACACAACTTCCTCTCCAAGTTTGCCTGTGGAGTAGAACAACAGATCTCTTTCACGTATTTCCTATCACACAATCGCTACACATGAGATTCTAAGTGGTTCCTGTAATTTGTTCCCAAAAACGATTCCCTGCAGGGGGATCAGAAAGATGTAAAACAGTGAGGCAATGGAGAACTTCCAGAGTGGGACACTGAAAGTTCAGCAAGTTGTGACTGGTTTGGTCATCCATGGAAAGATCACTCTTTCAGAGAAGAAGTTCATTCAATCTAAATTATCAGACTTCACTGAATGATCTTCTTCAATACAAATAGCTTGCAGTATCAGTGGCTGCATATTTCTGTTTCATGCTTGTCTGTGTGAAGCAGATTGATCAAGATTTTCAGAAGTGACCAATGATCATTTCAGACATTTCAACATTTTCATCTTGCACCTGGCCCATCCTGTAAAAAGCTGAATTATCCAAAAATCTGGGTCCCTCTCATGGCCAGACAGTGTTAGGAAAAGGAGGAATGGTTTTAAACTGAAAGAGGAGATTTAGGTCAGATCTGGAAGAAATTTTTTTATTCAGAGAGTGGTGAAGCCCTGGCATGGGCTGCTCAGTAAAGCTGTGTGTGCCCCATCCCTGGAGGTGCTCAAGGCCAGGCTGGCTTAAGCCCTGGGCAGCCTGAGCTGGTGAGTAGCAACTCTATCCATGGCAGGGGTGGTTGGAAACCCTCCAAACTAAGCTATTCTATGATACCAACCCAACCATTATATGTTTCTGAAATCTCCTCTCAAAACCAGACCTCTCAAGTATGTCTTGCACATTTCCCAACAAGACTTAAACTGCAGAGGTTCGTACACATCTTTATTCACTTGAGAATCTCCTTGCTAATGATAGTTGCCCACCATGTCAGTGTTATGAGTATCTGAAGAGCTGAAATACAGCAAAGCTACTGACGAGTGGCTCCTCTGCCCTGTGGTCTGCTCTCAGAAGGGCGAGTTAAATACCCCATCATTCACAGAGCAGTTATTCACCTAGCTTCATTTGGGTAAAAGATGAGGATTAACCACAAGGAATGAAGAAAAATGAACTCGAGGGTCTGCAGCTTTCTGGCAGCGTCACAACTATCCAGATGGAGCAGATTTTAGTCTCATAGGTCATGGCTTGGTGAGGGGCCAAGCAGAGTTGGCCAAGAAACAGAAGGAAATGGGGATGAGGAGCTGAGAGCCATTGAGGAGGAAACAATGGGACAGGGAAACTAAAGAAGTGTTGATGTAATACTCTCCAAAATGAAAAGCATCCTAGAGAGCTAAAAGTGAGTAGTAATTACCCACTGCTCCCCAACTCACCAATGAGGTGAAACTGAAACAGAAAGAAAAGAAACTGCATAAGCAGATAAAAGCTTTCTAGGAAGGCTATCAAATTACACAACTTCTTTCACATGCAAAGGCATTTCATGACCAATGCAACATGATACTAAATAAAATACTGGTAAATATAAGGGGACAGACCTGCAACTTGGAGAGGGAGAATCACTTTTTTCCCATGATATTTTTTCAGTTTTCTTGTCATGCAGGGCCAGGTTAGTTCTACAGATGTTCTCCTCCTGTTCAGTTGTAGCGTTCATTACATCAAAGACATACACTTTCCAGGTTCAGAAGTGATATCCAGTGTTCCTTTGATATCACGACCATACCCAGGAGAGTGAATGAATTTTGCAACAGCAAACAGCAAAGGTGACATCAAGAAACATACATTTATGAAGAAACATTCTGGAAGGTGAAAACAGAAGAGATTAATCTCTACTGTTTCTGACTTCTCCATAAAATAGGGTGGCGAGGAGAGTTTGGGGACCTGGCAACAAGAGGAGAGAAGAAGGGAAATCCATTTTCATGCAGGAAAGTCACCAAGGAGAAGGAGGTTTGCAACGGATGACTGAAGAGGATGCATGGGGTGAGGAGAACAGAAGGAGAATAAGCACAGCTAAATCAGGAATTTGGAAGAGGAACAAGGGTGGAATGGTTAGGATGAAATCATGAATAAGAAAGTAGAGTGTGGAGGAATAATGGCAGAATGAAAGAAAGGCAAGCTGCATACTGCTTTAGCTAAATTTCTGTATTTAAGTTGTATTTTGTTACTGTGGGGTTGGTACTGGGAGAGTAGCATTATTTAAGCCCTTCATTTGTGATCTGGGTGGTGGGACAGAGCCTTCACCATGTTTGCAGATGACACCAGGTGAAGCAGTGATTGACATACTGGGACAAAGCTGCTATTCAAAGGGATATCCCACAGTAAAGGAATGATCCTACAGAAACTTCATGAAGTTCAGCAAAGAATGAAGATCTGCACTTTGGACAGAACAAGCTTGTCTAGTTGGGGAACTACTTGACCATAGCTTTGCCAAAGTGATTTTGCTAAAGAGGGCCTGAGGGTACTGGTGGACAAGAAGTTGTTCATGAATCAACATCATGACCCAGTGAGAATGAAATCTAGCTGAATATTCAGCTACATTCACAAAATCTGAGTTGAGAAATCAATGCATGCTGTTTTTCCCCTCTGCTTGGCACCTCTAACACCACATCTGGATACTGTGTCCAGCTGTTGGCCTCCCAATGCAGAAGAGATGTGGATGAACTGGAGCGTGTTCAGTGGGGCTGGAGTATATGAGGAAGAGATGGGAAAAACAAGATTTTTTCAGCTCAAAGAAACCATGGGGGAAAATATTTTGGCAATACTGGAAGGGCAGTTAGAAAGAAGACAGATGGTTGTCAATACCAAACATTGGAGTTGATCCCGTTCTGATCTGGGAGATGGATTGGAGCCCTCCAGAGACCCCTTCTAATGTGAATTATTCTATGAGTCTCTACAAAAAATAAAAAAATAAAAAAAAGGAGACCGAGTCATCTTATGAATGCGTAGAGAAAATTCTGAAGACAGCCTCTTAGTGGTATCTACTTCAGCTGTAGAAGGGATTTGGCAGTCCAAGCATCCTCAGAGCTGGTAAAAGTTGTTGATTTTGATGTCAGAAGTGGGTCTTCTGGGAAGACCACAGTCCAGCTACCTAGTTAGCTGAACCTTTCTTCATCCATCAGCTCTCATGGCGATGCTTACATCTAGACACCCACATTGAAGTGTCTCAAGCCTGAGCTAAAGGCTCAAGTCACTTGCATAAGGATATTGGCAGTAGGTTTAGTCTTTGGCAAGAAACTGGTGCCATTTAGGATGTTTCTGATGTTTGGGCTACAAAAATACAGAATTTTCAGGTGCAAAATAGCATGCAGAGGAAACCTTGCTATTCCAGCTGACCTACAGCTGGAGGCCAAGTAGCATAATCCAGAGTATCTCAAAGGCTACCAAGTATGTTTCTAGGCATCCAGTCAAGCCCAGTTGGATAGAACAGTCCAAGTCTGTTGCATAAGAAGTCAGAATTACTTTGAAGAAGATATCCCAATTCCTTTGCTTTACCTGGTTGTTATGATAGATCTGGTCTCCGAAATTTAATGTCACTTCACTCTCAAAACCAGAAATTAAGACTGGTTTTCAGCAAGGAAGGCTTTGCAAAAATTTTCTGTCTGTGCATGTTGATGTCATATTATGCGTTTTTCTTCTTTTCCCATGGTCTAATTGCTTTTCCAGCTTCCTGCTTCCTTAGGCTGCTGTCAGGGAGGCTTTCTAGAAGATACAATAGAGTGCAACGACATCATGAGTTTGAGTGCTACAGAATGTGACACTTCATTTGATTTGCATCATGCACTTTCTACTGCTATTCAGGAGACCTCTGGGCTCACCCACATGAGATATTCTCAGGTGTCTCCTAGCAGGATACCTTAGTGCTCTACAGTGAAACAAACCATTTACTGTGGTCTATGGAGCAATGCATCAGCTTGTGCAAAGAAGTGTTGGATACCCCATCCGTGAAGACATTCAAGGTCAGGCTGGATGGGGCTCTGAGCACCTTATCGAGTTGTAGGTGTTCCTGTTCATTGAAGGAGATTTGGACCAGATGGCTTTTAAAGGTCCCTTCCAACTCAAACGATTTGTGCCTTGAGGCACAAATGTTTATTGTCTTTTTCTTTTCCCTTCTTATTTCACAACTTGCCTGTTGAGATGTAGGTCTTGTGCAAGAGTTGTTATGGGAATAAAGCCTTATCTGAAAGAAATATCTTCCTTTATTTGGATCGAATAAAAAAGAGTTTATTTCCCCTACTCTCCTTCCACTGCCTCCCAACCTCCCCCTCCCCAAAATAAACCAGTAAGAAAAGTCTAAACATAGAACTAAAGATGATAAATTTTGGATAAGAACACTCCAAAGACCCTTTCTTTTCCACTTCAGTGCTTCAGACCCCTCCACAAATTGGAATCAAAGACACAACATGATAGTATCTGAGTTGTGACAGCATGGCAATCATTTTGCTGGTTCAGTCAGTACAGCTTTCAAAGACAACTCAGCCATAACTGAAATAGATCAAGTTACATTCTGATCACCAGCCAGACCCCATTAACTATCTACTCCTCTCCCTGTTTGTGAAGTCATGGAAACCATTTTCATGTTTTGCTTCACAAGTAGGGCAGGTTGAGACGACATCCAGTATCAATTACATCCTGACTAGGGATAATTTATGTGGCCACGAGACCCAACTTACGGCATCTGCTGCTATCCCCCTTCTGCTCTCTTTGTGTTCCTTGAGATCACTGCTTCTTTCTCTCAGGAATGAGGTTACAAAATGTGGTGAAGTTTTCCAGCCAGACACTGTGAGAGAGTTCAGAGGGGATGCAGCAGCCACTGGGATAGGTGTGAAAAATGGGACCTTTGCAGAAAGGTTATGAGAATGGTTTCGCTGTGGAAGGAGGAGAATTAAAGCACATAAACAGAAAGGGATGTTTTAAACATTCTGAATCAGTAGGGAAGGAGGGGAAAAGAAAAAAAAAAAAACAACACAGAAAATGTAAGTCAAAAGTTGGGTGGATTTTTTACAGTCTTAGTGGTGGTGTAGATGTAAATGCACATCAGGATTGATCCTGAACCCCAAAGACTCAGGAAAGACTCCCTCCTGAAAGAGGATGTGTGCAAGGGGAGTGAAGCAGATGCTTTCCCGTCAGTTTAGACCTAGAAATATTGGAATGTGAATTATTCAGGCCTTTTGAGATGACTCCAACTATCAAATCAGTCTGAGTGCTCAAATCCTGCTTGCTTTGTGAATGAAAAATGTGTTTATTTCTATCAGTACGATTCAACTGGAATATCCACGCTCCTGTCTGAAGCAACCCTTAGGTGGCATAGTTTCATTAATACCAGAAAAGGCACTGCTCCTCTAGATGTTCTTTTTTTGTTCTGGAAGTAATACTACCAACACATATGAGACTATTGGTGACATCAGGTGATGCTCATCAGATTCAGTGCAAGAAAAACGGATGTAAATATTGCTGATTTCAGCAACTTTGGACTATGCTCAGAGGACAATCAAGGTCAAAACTGGTGGCTCCTTCAAGAATGGGGCTCTGTATACAATATTCTTTTTTTTAATGCATTTCTTGCTTTCCATCCCTAGCTGTTCTGTTTACTCCATCCTGACCACAGCCTTCCTCCCCTCTGCTCTTCAATGGACTCTTCTTATTTGTTTCAAGCTGTCTGTCCCAAACAGGACATAAACCCAATGAAGCCTGAGCCCAAGCTGAACTTTTGAACTGTACTATATTTGAGTAGACTGGAGATTAGGTCAAAGGAATTTACGACCCATCTTTCATTGAGAGACAAGGTCTCTCTTTCTTGTTTATTATTCCTATAACGTTTACATTTTTAGGAATAATATTGATTAGAAAAAAAAAAATGGTTGTAATTGGAACTGTCATTTCAATGAAACAAAATATTGTAATATCAGCCAAGTCTGTGCTCTAAGGGATGCAGAAAAGCATGAATTATGGGCTGGCACTGTGTCAAAAATGCAGCTATTGTTCTCAAAAACAGGATGCAGACCAAAGGGAAATGATGTCTAGTCTTGACTGTTCATAGTATAGACATTAAAAAAAAAAAAAAAAAAAAGAAAGTAAAAGGTCAAATTTTCATGGGAGAAACTTCATTTTCCTGAGTCTGTTGATTTCCATTATGTAAGGATTTGAATCACTGAGCATAGCTAGAAGTATTTCTTCCATCAATCAGCATATAGAATGAATTATCCATAGCACATGAAGAAGACTTCAGAGCAACAACTGATATCTCATACCCCTGGAAAGCAGGATTTTTCACCTGAACCTATATAAAATTCACTTTAAAATCTACATATACTCTTTAGATCTAGGTGGAGGAAGAAGAACAGTTTTCTTTGCATTCCCCAGAGGAGTCCTTGCCCACATTACAAATGAACAAGTCAAATGTCAGGACTGCCTTCTGCTTAGTGTGCATAAAAACACAACAGGAGTTCTTCCAGTGCAACTCAATAAAAAATTAGTCAAAAGAAGTACAACCTGGCTCCTTCCATAGATGCAGAGGACCTAGAATCATAGAATCGTAGAATCACCGTGGTTGGAAAAGACCTCTAAAATCACCAAGTCCAACTCCAACTCACCCTCAGCATTCCCAATAACCACGTCCCCAAGTATTACATTGTGTCTTTGGTGAATTTGCAAGAGCCATTCTCTGTCTCTCTAGGCCATCAGGGACTGGACCTTAACTTGAGGTTTCCAGTTTAACAAGAAGACTGGCTGACTCCTCTGTCAAGGCTCAACTGTATGGGGCTTACCTGTATTGTCACCATAAAGGGACACTGCCCTCCTCCTTCTGTTCAGCTGCAAAAACCCATGCATGGTCTCCAAGATGGGGCTGGACTCATTCAGTGTGAGAGACCACCTTTCTGTGGTTTAGCCACAGCAGGGTAGTATTTTAGCACAACTGACATTGCAGTGGAGGGAAGAAGAGAAGGATGATTCTGTGTGGTGAAAAAAGCCCGTGGGGCTCAGCAGTAGATTTTTTGCCTCTCTAGGATGCACTTGGATACAGCAGTAGGGAATAAATCACTCCTTCTCTGGGCCAGGGCTACTCGGTACTACTGTTTTCCTTTCATGCTGTAACATGCGTCACAAATCATGTCCTTTTAACTCAACACTATATCAGGCTACAAGTGCATTCCCCCATTAAAGAAACAGCCCCCTGAGGAGGTCTGCTTCAGACAATTCCTATGCCAGAGAAAATGCTTCTGGGGAAAGGCACTGGAAACCACCCCCCAGCAGCTCCATCTTTGTCTTTGACCTCCCCAAGGGTACGTCTTCATGGACGGGTGCAGACAGATGGATGTTTACTCCGCCTGAGTGCTGAGCTGGTTGGCCACAAGCCAGTCCTGGCTCTGATTTGCCTGGCTTCTTGTGCCTGAGCTCACAACATCATGTGCCTTCTAGAACCACACAGCCCCCAGACATGGTTGGCTCATGCCCTACCAGCTTCCCTTACACTGACAACCTCAAAGTGAACTCAAAGGCTGAAGAGTCAGAAGATAACGTAGTTGTCCAATAGTACTCTCTTCTACTAAATTAAGGAAATGTCTAATGAAAGTGGAACCAGCCAGTTTACTTGGTCCAGCAGTGATGATTCAATAGCCAGATGGTTATCGGTGTTTAGTGCTGTTTTTATCCAACTTGAAAAAATCTATTACAGAATGAGTGTGCCAGCATTGTTCATTGTATCTAGATTAGAGAATGATCCAAGGATCATAGCTAATGTCACAAGACCAAAATATTTGGTCCAATGGGCAACTGGGAAACCTTTGCTATATATGGTTAGTCAACACAAGCACCTTCATTTCATAGAATCAGAAAATCATTAAGGTTGGAAAAGACATATCCATAGATCATCTCCATAAATCATCTAGTCCAATCATCAATCCATCTCCACCATATGCGCTTTCCATGTCCCTCAGTGCTACATCTAACTGCCAAAGCTTTTGCATGATAGCCACACTGTGGAGGGGAAATACATTTGGTGCCTGTGGACAAAGGAGCAAGCAATGAGGGAACAAGTTTTACTATCAAATCACATAAATCAGTGGGTGTGCTATCTGAGCAAGGACTGCACTGAGTGTGAACCATTCCTTTCCAATGATGAAGAGTGGTCTGCGTCTTGCCAGGCTTTTTGTTGCCTCTGCAATACAGCAAACCCAAGTGGAGCATATGGGACATAACTGAAACTCAAGTACTCCCTGGAAGCAGACTTTAGCCCTTTGCTCACTTTGTGTCCTGGAGAGAGAAGATAGGTTAGGAGGATATAGAGAGGCTGTACAGCAGCTCAGAAGAAGGTCTTTGGCTGATACAGCAACATTACTCATGCAGACTCGTTGGCTCCCTGCTCCTGACTGGGGCTATTAACAGATAAGCAGCTCCCTGATTATCAGGGGTAGTTGATTTAATAAGCCAAACATCACATTTTTCTCACTGTGGGAGGAATGTCCCAATTGGAGAGGCTTGGAAAATGGCCAAAGGGGCATGAGAAATCATCCGAGGTGTGGGCAGAAGTCATACAAAGTAGCAGACACTCTTTTCCTGGGGTATTTTGAGGTCTCATTCTCCACTTGTGAGGTCTCACTTAGCACAAGGACAATCTCATTGGCCTGGGGAAGACACAGATCTGGGGTACAGGACAGAGGTTTTACTCTTCTTGTTGCTGTATTTTTCTCCACCCAGTTATCAATGGCAATTTAAAAGGAAAATAAACAAACATTCTCTTGGCATGGCTTCCCTTTGGCTGTGTCCTCACTCCCCATACAGGAGATTTAGTGAGATTTGTGTTGTTCAGTTATGGCACAAACTCTGCCTTGAATCACAGCTCACAGGAACTGACTGGCCAGGAGGGCAGAGGTGGAGGTAATATCATCACTAGGTAATAAGGGAAGTCACAGTCAATTCATCCTTATTATTCATGATTTACAGTGTTTGAATTAATTACTATATGAACATCTAAGCCCCTGTCACCTAAGGTGGCCCAAAACACTGCACTCCTATGTAATCGTTGGACTCTTGTTAAGCACTGAAAACAAGCCTTGGAGGAGTTAATTGAGTGTAAATGTGTAGGTGGAAATTGAATGTAGAAGTTGTGACTCACAGTCACTTGCTCGTATCCCGGTATTGTTTGCACTGCTGGTACTGTTTGTAGAGCTCCAATTTCTTAAAATTGGCAGCTTTAACTACCCCAGTCGAAATAAACAACAATATGGAATTAACATCAGAGAAATAAACACTAGGAAGATTAACCAATACATACAAAAAACAGTTACCCAGCATCCCAAGAATGAAAGGTTACCCATGTTGTAGAGGTTGCTCTTCTCAGTAAGGTTAACTGATGGCATAACCTAAAAAGGGCCACTGGGAGGTTTCAGTTGCATATCTAAACAGAGGGTGGTGAAACTCCCGCCAGGAGTTTCCAGGGCACCGCTGCCAAGTCGGACGGGAAATCTGAGAACCTGCTAAGGAAGCTAAAGGAGCATGAGGGGAACTATAAATTAAAACCAGACAATAGGACACTGTGTGCAGAAAACTTCTGAAAAATTCTTGCATAGGCACAATATCTATACAGGATTTCTCAAGCCGTTCATGCTGCTATGGCATGAAAATATCTGGCAAATTTTATGGAGTCCAGGCAGGACAGGTAGATATTTACAGACCTTTTCATTGGAGAAAGAAAAATCAATTTTCTTGGAATCCATTATCAGACTGATCTTCAATTGCAAAGGGCAATTTGCAGTGGGACACACATCATTACTGCATAGAACATTTTTGAACAAGGTGTCATGTACATTTGACTTACATTTGGTCCTGAAGTATCTTGAATCACAGAATCATTACTGTTAGAAAAGACTACTGAGACCATCCTATCCAAACATCAACCCATCACTCACCATGAACAGCACATGGGTCTCTCATTCACTGGAGAAGAGGTCATGATGCTGCCCGGGTTCTCTGTCCAACTCATCAATGCTGAATGGCTCTTACCACAAACAACAAACCTAAACCTTTGGAGTGGGGCTGCCTCCTCTAGAGGACACTCAGACAGATCTGAATACTTAGTTTTTATTTCAAGAATGATCTGTTTTTCCGTAGGGGGAATATTGAAGAATTCCTACTCTTCCACTTCATGAAGGGCTTGTAAATCTAGCCTTGATTTCCATTTGTTTCTAATCCAACTATGTCACATTGCATTGCTCAATCTAATTATTTTATTATAATGCTCCAATAGAAAATGGCTTGAATATTGCACTTCAAGTTGATCTGACCTATCTGTTCAGTCTCTTTTTTGGTGAACTGCAACAGAAATACGTCTGAAGAGTTTAACCTTCACAAACCATAGCTCCACCAGCTCTACACAAAGACAGTCACCATTCAGAGCAGTACACAGAGACTTAGCTGGGCCTGAGAACTATTCATTAGCTCATAAGCTGCCACTTATGTGTTTCATTTTCTGAGAAGAAATGTCACAGTGAATTTATAGCTGAAAGCAATTTGCAGTAGTCCTGGTGAAATACAAAACAGATGCCTTCAAGAAGTAGAAACAGACCTGAGCTGACTGATGTCTGCACTGAAAACAACTTTGATCCACGTTTCAAAGACTGAACACTTAGAATGAACACTTCCAAATTTTGTTTTTTTCTTCTCTCTTAAAATATTTGTCCACTTAAAAAATAATCATATTTGGTGTTGCTTTTTTTCCTTATAAACAATATAATAAAACCTAGTCATTGTTCCCTATAATCTCTTTCCTGTATTTGGCCTGATGACTGTTTAGAAATGTTTGTTCCCACTTTTGACTCTAAACAGATTTGTCCTCAAGATTGCACTAAATGATTTCAGATTTATTACATTCTAAGCCTGAGATTCCAGTCGTAAGATGTGCCATTTGACACTTGAAATATTTCATTTACTTCTATAGTATTACTTGAGAGACTGGAAGATCTGGGGCCCACATACATCCAGATTAAGTGTACGTACATCTGGTTGAACACATCAAAAGCACTGAGTCCTAAAAGGATCCAGTGTAAACCATTGCATCATCACTATTGGAAAACTGGGTCTCAGAGTTTTCAGAACGTGGAGATGGTGTTCTGGCATCAAGAGAGATTACAAACATGTGTTGGGGAATCAACAGAAAATGGGAAAGTATTGGAAATATTATTGGGAAGATGAGTTTGATTCCCAAAATTATACTTCTCATTACAAGCGTTGTCTGTTTCATCGTGCGTTGAGCTGGGAAAGACATCAAAAAGGAAAAAACTACGTGTGTCATTAATGAGTGCAATACCAGCAAGAGTAATGATGCACTGACACTGGTAATTAGAAACACTGCCAAGTGTAACAAAATGGACTAGCATCAAAGGAATTGTATATTAGAAAAACATGCAGATTACAAAGGAAGACTGTTAATGATATACAGAAATCACATAATAATCTAATGATTAACAAACAGTCATATGAAATCCTGCCTTAAACACAAGTAATTCAATTATTTACGTAGCAGTTCTCCTCTTTTTCCTTTCCATAATATTTACTTTCCTACTTTCATATCCACTTTTCCAAGTAAGTGACGAAACTTGAATGTTTTGGACTGACCATCATGTTTCTGTGTACCTCTGTTATTGAAAACTCGTGTAAAAAAGGGTTTGTGTTTTGACCTGGGAACTCTGAAAGCAGAACAAAGCATTTACAGCACTGGCACAGAGCAAACAAGCCCAACAATCTATAGGAAGTGCCACTCACTATTTGATTATTGTGGAAATGTGGGGTTTTTTTTGTTTTGTCTTGGTTTGCCTTTTCCTCATCTTCACTTTTTACCAGAACTCAGCAATGCTGTTTGAAAGCATTCAGCCTACCCAGGTACTCCCCTTAAATGCCCTTTAAAGGCAGAGTTATGACAATAACAGCACTTTCAATCCTTCAGCACCTAGAAAATATTCCAATCTCAACTGCAAATGACAGAAACACTCTTATTGCAATCAAAGTGGAGTGCTGAAATCTTGAGATGCACTTTATCCATCAAGCCCTGATGGAAGTATAAAAACAGCAGATGGGAGAGTAGAGCGATAGCCATTTCCCTCTTCCCATTTGCTTTCAGCTTTGCAGTAGTCTTTGTGTCACCTCTGAATCAAATTCTGTATTCAATGAGGTCAAATTGTCACTTGCAGATATCTATATATAAATATATAAACTCTTCCACCTAAGCCTCTCATTTTTCAAAAGCACTTTTAAATGTCTATGAAAGTTTTGTTTTTGTAGAGACTGTTTTGTTTTCTCTTCCTAATATCCTGAGGTACTGAAGGTAACCAATTAATGAGACACAACCAGCTTAGACAGTGGTATAGAGTTTTGCCTTGATCATTGCCTTTGCCTTATGAATAAAGATAGAAGTAAGGAAGTCTCAAAAAAAAAAAAATAAAAAAAAAAATTGGTTTACTCTTGACTGTTAAGTTTATAATGCAGCTTAGATATGGAAAAACAAAACAAACAAAGCAGATGCCCTAAGAATACATCCTATCTGTGCTCCAGATTTGGGAATTAGTTTGTTTTATCAGTCAGCATTGGATTAAGCCACCTGTGTGTTTATTTTCTACTGAAGTCAGCAGCATACCTGGTCTTTCCCTTTGACTGGAAATAACCCAGACAAACATTTGCTAAGGAAATGTTTGATCCACCTTAGGAGATTGTGTGTAGATATATTGGTTATATCTACCCAACCCATATCTTTGTAGGGTTGTATAGAATTAATATCAGTTGTTGAACCAGGCTCATTCAAAAAGAATTTCTTCTGTGTGTCTACAACCAGTCTTTCTGTCTGTAAGCTATAAAAGGAGCTCAGATGTAAACATCTACATTACACAGATCTATATTTGATCTGGCAAATCCCATCAGTATGATGTACATAGAAAGCATATCTTGAGAAGTTCAGTCTCAAATATTAGTAAAAGTTATAGCCTTGATGATGCAGCTGAATATCTCTTACTTACTGGCAAAGAAGAGATATCTCCAAAACCATTTCAGTGCACGTGATGTTTATTAGAAGTAAAGCATGTATGATATCTGCTATTGAGTGATAATGTGCAAGGTTGAAGAGCATCCTTACAGTTTATAATTCAGATTGCTTTCTGAGTCTCTAAAGACCAGATGTTTTAGCAAGAGGATGATGAACACTGAGTGGGCAGAAGTTTAGAAGACTGGATGATGTAGAGCTAGAAATGGCACATTCTCCAGAATCTTATGTGACAATAAATCATGCTGGGCTCCTTCAAGTTGCATCAGGAGCCAAATTCCAATTATGCCCTCCAGCAAAATCAAAATGTATAGCAGTGAGAATAGCTACGGTCTGCCTTTGAACAAGCAGGAGTCAATCAAGTGGTGAGATGAAAGAAAACGTATTTGCATTTCAAGGTAGCATGAATTTTAAAATTAACTAGAGATCAACTTCTGCCATGTTGTTAGAATGAAGCTGAATGGATACAGCATGTAATATCCAATGCAATTCACAGAATTATTCTTTGAAGAGGGCAAAGATTTCTTCCTTTGTATATGGAAAGGAGTTAAACATCTCACTAACCATTCATCAAAATGTCAAATTGGGGATTAATGCAGAGAGTCTCTTCTCTTTCTTTTGCTCCACAATGTTATGCTAAATGGGGCTTTCCATCCCATCTCTTTAGAAGCTTTATGCCTTTGCCAGTTTCTGATGGATGATGCCTTGTGGGTTACAAATATCAGCCATTTCTGGGAACAGCACCCAATACTTCAGTGTAGCTCAATGGAAATTTAGCCTCTATTCAACCATACTTTCAAGTATAATGGCTTGCTAAACTTACTCTAGAAGAGAAATTGCTGTCTTGTATATATATATATGTTTTGTTTGTTTGTTTGTTTTCCAAAATTCCCAAAGCCAATTGCCAGTGGTAAAATTCTGGCATGACCAAGGGCAAGGGATTATTATTTCAATGTGGCAAATGTCTGAATTCTGGACACTTCTCCCTCACTCTGCATGGTTTTTGATCCAGATTTAGAGGCTGTGTCTGGATCTTTACTTAGGACTGTCTGGCTCAAGCCCTCACACATTGTCCTCCAGCAGCATTTGTGTCCCACTGGAGCAATAATAGAGTTGGCTGATAGCAGAATGATGTGACAAGATGAGCTTTTCATAGAGGTTGGATTTACAGACTGCAGACATTTTTTCCTTTAGTGATATGAAAGATATAAGCAGGATCAAAGCTTCCTTCTTGCAAACATTTGCGCACAACCTAATTTATCAGAGTGGACTAATTGATATCAAGCTTGAATACATAAAGCTAAATATGTGTATAAATGCTACGAGTGTGAGGGGTCAAAAAGTAAAAGAAAGCTCTAAATATCACTAAGGGGGTGGTTAAGGAGTTATGACTTGTCAGCTCAGCACAGACACTTGGAGCATGTACGTCCTTAATGCATTCAGATGCAAGAACTGAACTCAGCTTGGATACGGATAGTGGAGGAGAGGTGTAAGCACACTGCAATATGCACAGCGATAGCAGCGAGCAGCATTTTGGTAAAGGTCAGCACAGACATGCAGCCAAACCTCTGAGCCACCCTTCCTTAAAGCCTTTTCACAAAGGTCAGCATCTGCAAGGAGTGGTTGGACAAGGGATGAGGATCATTTCCAATGGAACTTGGGGCGTATAAATGAAAGGTCCTGCATCCCTCATTAAAAAAATAAATCTTTGCTTTTTCTCAATTCATTCTCTTTCAAGAAGGAATAGATTTGCCATCAAAGTCACTCTTGACATGGCTCAGAAGCATTTATTCCAAACACAGTGCTCCTTTACCAAGAGGAAAATCTGAAAGCACCATCTTAAGAACTTCTTTATAAATCACTTTTTTGTCGCAGTTCCAAAATTGAGAAATAACAGGAAAAATATCGAATCTGAGTGCAAGGCATGTTACAAAAATATGTCGGCTTGTCTGGGTCTCCTCCATCTCTGAGGATAAAGCCAGCTAGCTTCAAAACCAGAGCAAGATATGCAGATTTTTATAAGATAGGCTGTCATGTAGAGGAAGGAGAACTGTGTTACTCAGCAATTTGTTGATATGAGAGGTGTACAATGTGAAATAGTAACATTATGTGATTTCCTATAAAAGGCCTGGAAGGGAATAAAACCAATAAACAATTCTGACAGTGTGCTGAATAAACCTGAGTCACATGAATTGCAATAACACATTCATCAGAAACATGGGCAGAAGGGAAACAAGAACCACTTACAGTTCTCGGCACCACTGGGAAGCACAAACCATTCCATGTCAGGATAAATTTAATATCATTTCTGTAGAAGAGCATTGCGAAGGACAGATTTAGGAAGAAAGGTTTCTCCAGAATGCTTGTAGAATCATGGAATCAAATAATGGCTTAAGCTGGGAGGGTCCTTAAAGAATATTGAGTTCCAAGCCCTTGTAATGGATCTGGGAAAGAATTTAGTGGGTCTGGGTTGATCCAGTAAAATAAAATGGTTTACTTCAAATGAGGATGTGATGGTCTAAGCTTGGATCCAGTCTGGAGGTCTAGATTCCTACTTGAACTTGCTAGAATTGGTTTTCCAATCCGGCTTGCTTCTTTAAGATGTAAAAACATGAATAGCTGAGAATTCTCAAAACACTGCCATATAGAGCTGAGCTGCAGCTGTCTTCAGCAGAACTGGGACAAAGAAGAGATTCTATAGCCCTAAACCAACATCTTAACAAATTACAAAATTGAATTGGGTGCACTTTTTCATTGATCGTTCTTAGAAAAAAACTGTGCTTCAAGAACCAAGTGTTTCTGGTTAGGAGGGTAAGACTATTTGTCAGGAATGAGCTGGGAAGCCTGGTCTAGTGATTGGTGACCCTACCTGTGGCAGGGGGTTGAAATTGGATGATCTTTGAGATCCTTTTCAACCCAGGCCATTCTATGATTCCATGACACTATGATTCTATGAGCTCATCAACACATAATCTCTGGGAGGAGGCTGTTACCTTGCCCTTGAATTGCAGGAAACAAGATTTCCTCTTTCTTGTGCAGTTTCACAGAGATAAAGCTCAAAAGATCTTGGGTCTAATCCTGATTCCTGCTCCTTCCACTGAATAGTTCATTTCACCCTGTGAAACCTCTCAGTTTCTATATTCCCTACTAATGCAGAGCTTTTCAGAAAAAGTCTTTTGTTGTATGCATGAAAATGATGGTTTTGCAGTAGCATAGGGACAGTAAACCACTGCTTTGTTATTTGTGCAAATTCTGTCTGTTTGTGGCCTTAAGAGTTAAGTTCATAGAGTCATAGAATCATAGAATCATTTGAGTTGGAAGGGATCTCTAAAGGCCATCTGGTCCAACTGTCCTGCAATGAACAGGGACACCCACAGCTCCGTCAGGTCCTCAGAGCCACATCCAGCCTGACCTTGGGTGTCTCCAGGGATGGGATATCAATACTTATATCCAATCTAAATCTCCCCTCTTTTAGTTTGAAACTATTTCCTCTGTCCTATTACAGCAGACTCTATTAAAAACTCTGTCATCTTTTTTCTTATAGCTTCCCTCACCCCCCTCCCTGTTTAGATACTGAAAGGTCTCCGAGGAGCCTTCTCTTCTCCAGGCTGCACAGCCCCAACTCTCTCAGTCTGTCCAACAGGCTTATTCCAACATCAAGTTATTAAAACATCAGGTATTAAAATCATTTGTTAACTTCTGTGCTCTGGTTCAGACAAATTACAAGTTTTCCATAACAGAAAGCTTTATCTCTTATTAAGAAAAGTAGTCCAGCAGCTGTTTACAGACTGAGATGAACGAACAAGGGCTCTATCCCTTCTTCTGTGACTTTGGACCAGTTTGTTGTGGTCAAATATAAAAAAAATGCTAAGTCTCTATTGATTTCAGAGTGCACCAGACTTCTTTAGTGCATGTAATGCCTCATCGCTTTATACATAAAATAACAAACTCTCCTCCATTGTTCAGTGCTCTGTTCTGCTGACAAGTAGAATGGAGACAGTGATTTAGTCAACATGTAGTATATTTAGTATACAGCTATATATTTACAAAACTATACATCCCTCCTCCTTTTTAGTGTTTCACTAACTGGGTATAAATTAATTAGTTTGCAGAAGAATCCAACAGCAAAGCTGGCACTGTGCTCTCCTTTTCACATTGTCCAGATATTACATTTTTAAATCAGAATAAAAGCTGTTGTCCCAGATAAATATTTTTCCTCTTAAAAATAATTTGATCTTCCAAATCAATTATATTATATATATATATAATATGTATTATTATATATAATATAATACCATGTTATAGTATTATATTAATACTCACATTTGAATGTCTGAGGGTGCAATAGTTATCTTTGGCTGATTTCAAGTGACATTATGAAGGATCTTAATGCTTTAAATGTGACTCAGAAGCCTTGGACACCCAACTTTCAACCTTTGACATAGTTGGTAGGGCCAACGCTATCCCCAGGGCTAGAGTTGCTGAATCAAATGTCACACATTTTTTGTGAAAGGAAGGCTGTGGATGAACAGAGGATCCACACAGATCTTCCAAATCAGAAATTCATTATCTTTCTGCAGAACACAAAGACCACAGCAAGTCACATCAGACACAGATGCATTGCCTACCCTGTGCACAGTAGTTTCTTGCAGCTCAGTGTCATAACCTTGCTCCATAAGAGTTTAAAAGCTTTGGCAAAAGATCATGCACAGCTCTAAGACTGGAAAAACTCTTCTGGCTCCATGAAAATTTCTACCAAAATAGTGACAAAATACAAAGTGTTCTCAGGGACCTGAATGGGAAAAAGCTCCCACAGGAGCAAAGAGCCTCCACAAATATTGCAGATCTCTGTTCCAAATACAACACACATTTCCACCTCCTTTCTCAAAATTAAGGACAAGGGAACATGTATACTTCAAAAAAAAACAAAAACAAACAAAAAAAAACCCACAACCAATTGTTCTTTCAAAACAAAAAGTTGCAGTGCATCCCCTTCGCCCCCAGAGAGAATGAGAGAACAAACACCTGACACATTAGTCATAGACTGGAAGACCAGAGGAGACCATGGTGATCATCTTGTCTGACTTCTTGCGTAAGAGGCTATTTGGCTTCTGAAAATTAATTCATGTTTAAAATAGAGAAAAATGTACTTGGGTGACTTAGAAAATGGAAGGGAAATTGTAATGGAAATTCAACCACAAACCCTCCTCCTAGCTATTCCAATGCCTGTTTTAAATCTGAATATACTTAATTTCAATCCCTCATTCTGCTCATTCTGCTTTTGTCTCTGAGACTGAAAAACTTCCTAAATCAGCATCTGAAATAAGTACTGTAAGGATTTGGTTGAGTCATTTTTTCCTGTAGCTTTGACCATGACATAGCCTGAGCACCTTGTGATGTCTGCTATAAGGCAAGCTCTTTAATATCTCAATTTTTTTTGATTCTGTTCTCTGAAACTTTCTACTTTTGTTTGTTTATTAAACATATTTAAAAACGTATATATTTAAATATAAATGGGTACCTCATCCTAGTAAAAGTCATTTATAAATGTCAGCTGGTGTAGGGACATCATTAGTGAGCGTGGTGGTGATGGGGTTGATGGTTGGACTATATGATCTTAGTGGTTTTTCCCATCTCAATAATTTTATGATTTCATGATTCTATGTACAAGAATTGGTACCTGGAGAGACTGCGGAACTTCCGTCACTGGAAACATCCAAAAGCCATCTGAACTTTGGAACATCTCCAACGAGCAATTGGCTCTTGATGGTTCTGTTTGAGCAGAGGCTGGACAAGACGAGCTCCAGACATGCCTTCCATCCTTAGCCAGTCTGTGTGAAAGTGTGTGAGAACACAGAGCAAAGTTCCCCTCACCTTATGCACTCCAAATTGTCATCAGATTGTCATGTTCATCTGAGCAGACACCTCCAGGCTTTCTGCTTTCCATAATCTTCCTCATCTTTGTAAACACAACTTTCAATTTTGATCCTTTGAGTATGATTTTATGTTTTCGCATCTTACAAATTATCCCCTTTCATTTTTGCCTATTTCAGAATAGGCAATATTACAGAATCGTAGAATAGCCTGGGTTGAAAAGGACCACAATGAACTGCTGTGTGCAGGGTCACCAACCAGCAGACCAGGCTGCCCAGAGCCACATCCAGCCTGACTTTGAATGCCTCCAGGGATGGGGCATCCACAACCTCCTTGGACAACCTGTTCCAGTTCATCACTATCCTCTGAGTGAAAAACTTCCTTTTTCACAACCTTTGTGTCATCTGTAAAATACTGATTGTGATTTTTAGGGCTCTGATAAGATTGTCCAACTGTATGTTTTCAAGAACATCTCTTCCAAGAACCTGGTGCTCATCAAGAAAGTTGGGATTGGACTAGATGACCTTTCGAGGTCCTTTCCAATCCCTGACATTCTGTGATTCTGTGACATTCTGTGAAAATGAGCACGGAATGAGAACAGAAATAGCAGAATATGGAAAGGCTTGTTTCTACCGTTCATTTATTTCTGAACATTACCTCTGAAAACTGATGATGTTATTCATGTGCAAATATAGTTTCAACATTTAAATTTGCTTTATGTGGAAGTTGTTTAGTGTCAGTACATTTTCATGTCATTTTAACATCAATAGTATCTTATTTTAATCCTGAGTGGACAATCACTCAACATAATATACATATATATATATATATACAATATCTATTATATATAATAATTTCTTTCCCTATACAAAATCTTGATGGCTTGTTCATAGTCCACTCTTTGCACAAGAGACAATCCTTGTGCTAGCCCTACAGGTCTGTTTCCCCTTGGAAAAGGTACTAAGGGCAGCTCCTCATCTGACTGTGCCGAGGTATCAGAGAAGATATAGTGCTGTCCTTCATTCCCTGCTGATTCCCTCCCACAAATGAGCAAGACTTCATAGGCTGAATGGCATGAGGCCAAGGTTGCTTAACCAGACTTGTCTTCTGGAAAATGAAAGAGGACAACCACAAGGAGTACGCTCCCAGGAGCACAGCCTCAGTCAATGTGTGAGCATCACTTAAAACCTGCATCTGCAGACACCCAGGCAAAGCCATGGGAGCACAAACCCTCAGCCCTACTGATAACTTTGGCCCACCCTGTCTCATATGAGGACACAACTTTAGAGCGCCATCATCAAAGGAAAGAGGCAGCCTTTCAGATCTGTAATTCTCTCCTATGGTGTCTTGGCCAGGCGGTATCAGAATTCAGGCCTTCTCCATGTCTCTGAAGCATTTAGATGGTTACCAAGTTCCCAGATCGTCAACAGCCACAGCAGCAGCTGCTAGCTCCACCCAAAGCAAAACAATGATCTCCCCCTTACAGGATCTGACTCAGCTGTTCCAGACACATGGCTTTATCATCCAGCAACCTTATTTAACAGGTTTATCAAGTTCAGCTGGCACAAAGCAATCTATTAACACTTACAACATTGATTAGGAGGAAGCAAAAATAAGGAGAAAGCCAAATACATGAGACTCATACTCATCACAGGCTCGCTTCCAGCAAATGTCCTCAGATCCTTCTCCAAGTTATTACAAGCAACACCATTTTCTTTGATCTCAAACCACTTCAGATCTTGATATGAGGTGGCCTACCACATAGCCCTCTTGCACGCACATAGCTCAGACCTCAAAACCAACCCAGTGGCTTGGTTAGTGGAGAGACAACTAACATTAGCCAGCAATCACATGGGAATGTCCCAAAACAAAGTCTTTCTGGGGTGTGACACAGCAAAGAAGCTGAACAGAACCCAAATTACCAGCCTCCCTGAAATAGGCATACATGCAAAGCTTATTTTGGGAACGGTGTCCTAGCTTTCAAAAAGAGGACAAAGTTGGTTAAAAAATTAGCTATGAGTGCAAACGGTGGCATGCTGCTCTGCATTCCTTGGTGGCTATAAACTAGTTAACTGAAGATGTGGTATACATGCATACATGTAAATAACCAAGGCAAATAGCATAATTCTGATAAAAACTGATTGGTGGCTCCTACTTGACAAAAAATAATAATTACAGGGAGCTTGAATTGTGGCCCTGAGGGTCTAGCATACAAATTGCTTCTGTGAGCCAAGGCAGAGGCAGTGCTTTCACATTTGGAAACCAGATGGCTGTAGGACTCAATCCAGAATATTTAATTATTCTTGGCTTTAAGTCCTAATTTGCCTCATTACAAGAGAAGACATATCAGAAACATGCAGGTCAAGCTTTACTCCCATTTATACCAGTTCAGCCCCAAAGAGGTCAGCAGAACCCTCCAGAAGCTCTTCCGTGGGCTTGCCAAGAATGGGGGTGTTGAGCACAAACTGACCCCAACAGCCCAGGCGTGTCTGACTCATTTGCCTTTTTAGTTCCCTGAAATCCCAGACACTGCCTACTGCCAAGAGGAAGCCCATTGTGTTGTGCTCTTCTTCAGATCTACTTCTCTTTGCTATCACAGCTTGTTCTCCTCTGTTCCTTATAGGACAGTGCGTTCTTGTGGAAGTTTTACTTGGAAGACACCTACTGTTAGAACATGGACTTCACTGGCAATGCCAGGAGCTGATGTTTCTATAGAATTTCACCTTCAAATCATTGCCCTACTTTTTGTGAGAGTTTTATTAGCTCTGTTGAACAAAAGTTTAAAGCAATTGGGCCAACTCCACTTTGCCTAGAAGAGCATGTCTCTGCTTGCTCAGCTAGGAGGACTAGAACAGGCTACAGAAAAAGGACAAATGTCTGCTTATCGTTTGGTGATACTTGCTCCTCACTCCTTTCATAGTCACTCATCAAAATTGAGTTTAATTCACAAATTAATAGTCCAGTATGGACCAGCCTCATTGCCAATATCGTGCAGGGAACGGGCTCATGTGGACAACTTTTTATTTGCATGAAATAGTATTTGCAAAAAAACCATTCAGTTTTGATGTAAATGTCCTCCTTGATGGAACAAGCTACATAAAATAAATACATTTTTTCCTGTTTTATTGTTTGTGTTGTTAATAATGGATACTTTAACTAGTGCTACCATTAATTTGAAAAAAAAAAAGTTTAATAAGGAATGTTTAGATGTAAGATTACAACTTACAGTTTGTTCCTTCTTGGGAAAAGCATGCTGGGAGTTCATGCCCTGGGCCAAAATGTTTATTCTGTTTGAAACCCTAGAGAACTCAAGAATTTCATCAGCAAGGACACACTGCTCCATCTCATTCTTGAGTTTGTAGTGACCTTCCTCCAAAACCAGCATGAAGATGGGAATGGATTCAGCTTCCCATCCCTGCTTTATGAATGTTATTCCCAATGCAAGATGTTTGTGCTGTACATTTTTCTCTCCTAGTTATTTCTGCGGGATCAATGTGAGCCAACCAGTGTATTTTGAAGTCCTCAGGATAGAAGAACTGAGAGAGTTATGCACTGATTTTATTAGTTTCAAACATTTCCTTTGTACTTTGTATCACGTATTTCATATTTGATTCCAAAAGTCATGAAAAATAAAATAAAATCTGCTGCAATTAAATTCACAGGGCAAGGGAAGGGCATCCCCTTGATGGGCTGGAGCACCCGGGGGCAGCTCTAGCACAAAATGCGATGCATCTTGAGACCCTTGGACAAAGGAAAGAATGCTTCTCCAGTCTCAGATCCCAGTCAAACCACTTCATTTTCACACCTTGTCCAAAGCATCAATCTTGGCAGGGAGGTTGTGCAATTGCATTCTCATCATTGCCTTCATCCTTGCCCCAAGCTTCCTCCTGAAACTAACTATCCAGAAAACTCTCCCAAAATTTAGAATAAGTTGGGAGATTAACAAATAATTTTTTCTTGTGCTTAAAAGTGTTGATAATTGTTTAATTTTAATTGGCAGTAACTCATCCTGTGGTTTGCCATCATGAACCAAGCTCAGGACTCAAAGTCCAGTTTCCAGTTTGGTCTATGGGACAGCTTTCCTACAGGTCAGCAAGAACTGCATTTAGCATTGGATGGCCTTTCAGTAGATGATCTACACCCTATTATATTTTGTAATCATCTTATCTCCTCTCACTCCATAATACATGCATTCATTTGTCTAATTGGTATGTTAAATCATTTGTACTATTCATGGGAGAAAGACTATCACTGCTTATGTCTGCATCTGGCATAGCAGGACCCAATTTGATCGCATCTCTTTACAATGCAGTGCTCAATATCACTGCAACTCTGCCAGCAGGTTATACATGTGCACAAATCAAAGGAAATATGAACTTTTGTCCTTTTTGCCCTTTGAAGACTGTGAAAAATCAGAAATAGCATGTGTGGAGGAGAAATTCAGAGCGAGAGACTGCACACAAATTTTATGTTTAAGCCTACAAATGCTGTTTAAAGCAAAATCATAGTGGAGGAAGTTTGTATTTTTGCTTCAAACTGTGGAGCCAATGGTATTTCCCTTTTGTGTTCCATATTCTCCGAGGATTATTGAGATTTTCTGCCAGAATTGAGACTCTCAGCTTCATTTCCCAAAGAGCAAATATTTTCTGTGAATTGCAGTTACCCAATAGTGCTACTCCAGATCCTCCTTGGGAAGGAAAAAGAAAGGAGTCATCTCCTTGCCAAACAAGTTCCTGGCTTATCTCTTGGAGCTCATTAGCTTGGAAACACTTTGCCTTCTTCATCCCTGCCAGGGAATGTCTCAGCAGGTATTTTGGAGGCAGAGTTTGCAGCAGAGAAGTGCTGCTGAGAGAGGAAGAAAACACTATCATATTTACTGCAATTAACTCATCCTTCTCTTATTTCAGTTTAAACTAATTTCTAAAATTTCTCAGTTCACCAGGAATTTTCTTTTAATGATGTGCTGTAAGCTCAATACGATCTCAAAGAAGTAGGAAAAATAAGCTTTCAGTGGTTACGCACTAAATTCCACATAATGCTTAAGTATCTTATTGTTACATCTGGCATTAGTGTAATGCCAAAACCTTCCAATTAGCTCTTCACTAGCACTAAAGATCCCTAAAATGGCATTTATCTGTGATCCCAGTAGTAGCACTCCATAGTGGCTTACAATAGTGGTGTAAAAAATATAGCCTAAGTCTTTGTATCAACCTTTCAACATTCAAATTACTTCAAAAATGGAGTTCCTAAACAATATGTCTCTCCATCTTCTCTTCAGGATCTGGACAGGTAAATACACTCAGATGCTACCCCACAGAACAGCAGTAGGGGATGTGGTGTTGGAATGTCCTTTAGTATGCTGTAAGGGCACTCTTGTTTCAGAGAAGGAGCTATGTCTTCAAGTTACCTGAGAACAAAGAGAGACTTCGATCCATCCTTTTGGTATCTAAATGATGTCTGTGGTCTGTTGTGATAGGACAAAGAGGAATGGCTTCAAACATAAAGAGGGGAGATTTAGACTGGATATAAGGAAACATGTATTTGTGATAAGGGTGTTAAAGCACTGGGACAGGTTGCTCAGAGATGGTGGTGGATGTCCTGTCACTGGAGACATTCAAGGTCAGGCTGTAGGTGCCCCTGTTAATTGCATGGGAGTTGGATCATGTGGCCTTTAAAGGTCCTTTTCAACTCAAATGATTCTATGATTCTCTGACTCTTTCATGTCTTTCATGAATGCTTTAAGGACATCTTGAGTTAAAAGGGAGAACATTTTCCTTGAGCACATTGTCCTCCCAGTACGTTTTTTGTTTGCTAACTGAGGTAGCAGTGTAACCTCTTATCCTTGGAGCAACACCTCACGTCTTCTGAATTCTGCATAAACCACCCAGGAGAGGTTCATTAGCTAAAACAGCATTACACTAAGCAAACCTGACCCATGGTGGAGACTATTTACTAATGTCATTTAAATAGCAGTTTTAAAGCAAGTCCATGTGAGTAGGCATTGTAAAATATAAGACAGCTCCCAGAAGTCTCTTTCTGAAGCCGTTACAGCTTGATGAGATGAGAAGTGAAAGAGACAAAGACAAGAAGTAGGGTTCTTAAGGTTGTCAAACAGAGGAAGATGTCAGAGAGAGGACCGTGGCACCCAGCTGCCAGGCCAGGACTCTCTTTTATGTTTTATTGTGATTATCTCACATGATTCAGCATTTTATCTAAAAATGAACTGTTCGTTTAATCCTCACTCTGGGCATCCAAAAAATGCATCCTGTTTCCTGAAAGCTGACTTTTTATTTTGGGGATTATCCCGTTTGTACTATTTCCTCTTGGCTCAGTAAATGAACCCTCGTTTCCTTCTATGTTCACATCTCAACTGACCCCTATCTTATGAACCTCCTTAATCCTCTCTGTGCCAGTCTTCACATTTCAACCTCTTTAATCATTCCTCTCATATCTCTAGCTAGCCAGGAAAATCTTTCCCATAAATGATTGATATGCTCACATGGAGATATATCAGTGTTGTACAGCACATAGGATCATAGAATCATGGAATCATAGAATCATAGAATGGCTTGGATTGGAAAGGACCTCAAGGATCATCAAGCTTCAACCCTCCTGCCCCTCCCTCCTACAAGGCAGGGCCACCAACCTCTATATCTGATGCTAGACCAAGCACCTGCAATGGCAGCATACCTGCAGCTTGGGAAAGAAGTGCAAGCAAAGTTCTTAAGCCATTTTCATCCAGCCTTCATTACACCACTCCAAGCATGAAGGCTGCCTGGAAATGCCTCTTTCCAACCTTCCCTTGGGAAGGCAGGAACAGATTGAAACTTCCCTTGAAGTTACAGGCAGATTTTAGAGTTGTTTAATAAAATTAGTGGTACCTCTGCCAATAGGCAGGGAGTTGTAATTCAAAATAGCAATTGCAATTCCTTAAAACATAAGAGAAACTTCAGCTAGAGTGGGAAGACAAATGGTGGTAGCTGCTTCTCAGGGAGCAGAGAGGATGTCACTCAATCTCAAAGTAACTCATTAGAACTTTGAATTTAATTTGAATTTTTCATAGAGATAGAAAGGGTGAGATCCAGTGCAGATGTCAGTTATCAGCTGAGCTAATTATATCAATATGAAGAAGCATACACAAAGATGATAAGGTAAAAACCACCTTCTACTTCAAAAAGATATGGAAAACAAGAAATTGAGTCTTCAAAATGTCTCTTTGTCTCTATGGACTGTAAATTAATTTGAACAACTAGATCTTCTTAGGACATCTCTACTACATATATATTAAAACCAGGTGAGACAAATCTCACCTAAAAAATGTCTCTGCACCATCAAAATGTTAAACAGACAGTGATCTGTTTCTGAAGAGCAACATGATGACCATTGGTAATCAGAGAGCAGAAAACTAATTTAAAACCAGGGTTGTAGACGTGCCTAAATTGAAACTCAGCTTTTGGTTCACTTCAGCTGAAAAGATTTTGTCATGATTTTGTTATCGGTTATTGGAAGACAATGAGAGCAAATCTGGGAGTCCTGAAATGAACCATAATATTTATACACTTGAAATTTATCACTGGAATTGTAATTTGGAGCTGTCATCTTCCCAGTCAAATTGTGTACAGCATTTAACAGATACCAGATGAGTTACGTGTCAAAAATACACCACCAAACCCAGAAGCAGAGGGTAGAAGGAACCCAAATGAACAATATAAGAACAACGAAGCACACATCAACAGCTTCCAGCTGAGAGGTCACTGAAGTTATAAGCAGGGTTATGAGGCTGGTGGAAATTTCATTAGTTTTACACTGAGGATATCAGGCTGATTAAAATGGAGTTGAATTTCAGAGCTGGAGCCACAAAAGGAGAAAATGGAAACTGTTACCACAGAATGAAGAATTTTCAGTGAAATTCTTCTCAAAATACTGATGGAGCCTCAAAAATTTTGATTGATTAAGGAACAATACTTCAACCAAAGAAATTTTAATTTCTACCAACTCTATTTGATGTGAGTGAATATCTCCTACCAGAAATATCTAAACCCTCTTGTTGGCAAAACTTAAATAGAAGCCTCCATATTTTCTGCAATTCTGGATGAGTTAAATTAGTGTCTTCCTAAGAGTCAGACAGTGAACATCTGGTTCGCATCACTGAGATCTGAAGTGTCTGTGTGCATGTGTGTAAAATAACTTCATTACTAACCTCCCCCTCCATCGCTTGTCTTCTCCCTCCGCTTTGAAATCAGGAGGGAAAAAAAAAAAAGGAAAAACATCACATGCCCTGTGATCTCAACGCTTTGCAGAGAACTGGACCTCAGTTTCTCACAGGTTCCTCTAAAAAACATCCTAATAGTATCAGCAAAAGAGAAGAAATGAGATAGTCATGAAGTTAGTCATAGACATAAATCTTCCATCTTCAAAAGATGCCAAGTTTGGAGTGTATTTTCCAGCAGAAGGCTTGTTTCAGAGGGTTAAGGAATGTTATCTAAACTACGGCTGTCCCTTTCTCCCATACTACCCAGCTGTATCCATCTAAGCTGGTCTCAGAGGTCCCCAAGCTAGCTGGGCTGTTTTCTGGTGGATGCCCCTTTGCTTCAGATGATTATCAGCTTTATCTAGAGGACATAAGTCTACGAACTTAGTGCTTGGAAGAAGAAGCTTTTCAGTCACAGAAACTTTGACATAAATGTCTAGGCATGGCTTACATGGGACTGAAATAAACACTGACATGGAGCCACTGCTGGTGGCCTGTAGGCTACATATACTTTGCATCTCTGGTTCTGGATTGACTTCAAGTGTATGGAAATTGCTGGACAAATCACAGCTATCCCACTGGAAGTGTCTTTTGGCTGTGGCCTGTCTGGACAAAAAGAAGAGAATCAGCAGTAGGAATAAGCAGGGAGCTCTCCCTGGCTCTCCATCACCACCAACAACTTCAGGATGTATCTCAGCTCTGTAGATGGGATGCTTGTGTTGCGTGAATGCTCATAACATTTTCTGAAGCCTTGCCCAGGGGCAGGACACTTTCCCCAGCCAGCTGAATTGAAAACACTGTCTTAATAACAGAGCGCTCAACTCAGCCAAGAGTCAACAACTTCCCATAAAGAGAGGAATGGGACACAAAATCCAAATGTCCTGACACCACTTATTATCCCATTTGTTATGTTCTGAAGAACTAACTGAGGAAAATGGGAGCATTTGTGAAAAAATCACCTGCACGCTGCTCTTTGATTTGGCTGCTTCACGTTGGATCAGGTCGTGGCTGAAGGTCCTGACATCAGGAACACTGAGACCTCCTCTAAGTGTGAGCTGATGACTATGGATGCATGTGAAATGTAGCACAATTTCTCATGCAGAACATACAGTCCTTTCTTTAATCATTCCATCTCTATGTGCTACAAATTTTAAATTGGCAATCAAGCTGCCTTTGATTTGGAGTGCCAAATCTAAAGCATGATAAACTCTTACTTTATAGATGACAGTTGCACTCTTCTTGTGGCCAATATCTCTGTCTGGGTGCTTGAAGATTGAGGCATCTCAGATGCATCCTCTCCAGGGAATGTAGTTGTGATTACCTACCAGGACTTTTACATACTGTCTGGCCAGATACATAAACACAGAAATCTCACCATCTGCATCCTTGGATGTCCACAACATTGGGATAATTTTATTAGAGAAGAAAGGGCGTTTGTAAGGACAGCCCTGAAGTAGCATTTCTTTTTTTTTTTTTTTTTTTTTTTTTTCCAATTGAAATTATTAATCATTTGCCAATAGAAGTACATAAAACCCAAGAGAAACTTTCTTCTTTGGCTTTCAGTTCTGTGGAGATACATATGGTTCCAATTCAACTGTCCAAATATTAGAATATTATTCTGAATATGTGTTCTGGTATGCATAGTTATCAGTCTTGCTTCTTCCTACCACACCCGTGGGGTGATCAGCTAACCCCATGAGAAAATACAGGGGAAGAGCAAAAGGGAAAAAAAACGTAGTTTCTGAACATGGTAATACCTTTTCCCTAAGGGAGATCCTCTGAAGGCTGGCAAAGTACAGTAATAATGCTTTCACTGGCCTGGAGAACAAAACAAAAAAATAACAGGCCAGAAGTAACATCCTACTTTCTTTCTCTACTTTTTTTGTCAATGATAAAAGTAAATATATTCAGAGACAAGAAGCTAACAGATAATTATCTATCTGCCAGTTTCTAGGACTGACTCAAACTAGACCCATTCTGCTTGTTCAGCTCCCAGGACAATGAGGTGTAAAGTAGAACTGGGACTTGAACAACTGAAATTTGTAATGGAATTAACTGGGCAGTAAACAGGGGATGACTTGTATCAGACCCACCCAGGTGAGCAACAGAAGTCTCTGATAAGAACAAAACCAGGGTAACAAAACAAATGTAGGACCGTAACATCCTCCCAGCTCAAAAACTAATGTACATTTTCCCTCTGACAAAAAATAAAAATCATTCAAAGTGAAGTTTGGAGGAATTGTCCATCCTCATAGATGAACCTACCAAAGATCTGACAGAGTTTTCCTTGGTATTGGTGAGGTCCCATTCCTGGCAGTTTCATTGTGGTCACTGCTGTTTGGTTTTGTTTCATGAAATAAAGCTGGTCTTTCCTCCAGAGCATCGATGGCTGATGGCATTTACCTGTAGTTTCTTATATTACATGTACAGCTCACGCTACATGCCTCTTCAAGACAGAAATGTAGAGGGAGTAAGCTGTGTTCCTGGTTTAAAACTATTTTCAGTTGACCAGTTCTAACCTTTCTAGCTCCATTAACTGAGTATTATTAATTTCTCCTTCAACTCAGCTTGAACCTCTGAAATTCTAGCACTGAAGTTTGAGACATGTTAGCTAAGAATTACTACATGTTTTCTGTGCCCCTACATAAGGGCAAGATTTCTCAGGGAAATACAGGCAGAGGCTGCAGTTATTTTGAAGTATCTTGATTAGCACTGTGAGCTTTTGGATAATGAATCACTCACCAAAAGATTTATCCAACTCCTACGGTCCACAAACAATTTTCTAAGCATCAAGGACCTATGCTTGGGTTCACAGCTCGACCAGCAGTGATGTAATTTTTGACAGTTACAGTCACAACAAATATCTGGGAGAGTTTTTTGGGATTTTTAACATGCGATTTTTTTCTCAAGACACAGCTCTTTGTAGTCTGGTGTGGAGGGAAAACTTTGCTTGAGAGCAATCCTTCAGATTCATAAAAATATTACAGGATTGATCAATAGGGCATAAATGCACTGTATGCCCAATCAGGCTCCTCCTTTCACTTGTGCTAAATATACTGTACTAAAATTAATCTGAGTGCTCTTCTACCTCTAAGAAAAAGCTCTGCTCTTTCCTTGCATCCACAACAGCACAATTTATGTGTATTGTTAAGTCTCAGGTAGAAGGACATCACATTATACAGCGAGTAGCTTTGTCTTCTCAGATTATGCCTGAGCCATCCCTGCTGATACCCAGCTGTCAGATTTGAAAATCTGGATGGAAAAACTCAAGCTGATGAAAAGGAGATATTTGAAATCCCTTGGGAATTTTGCAGGACTTCAATGCCAGCATATGTGGACAGCAACATGGATCATAGCAACCCAGAGGCAAAATTCTTGCTAATCCAAATGTTCCCCGAAAAGGGCTGAATAGGTCTCTAGGAAACAAACACAAAGAAACAAGACAGACCACATCACCTTTTAGTCATTTCTCCCAAGAACTCACCCTGGTGTGTATATGCTGCAAGAACCCTTTCACTTCTTAGCTGCAGCCAACAAATCTACCAACATTTTCTCCGTTTTTATCACAGAGATTACATCGTTCATTCCTTGTGATGAACATCTGGGTCCAATCATGAGTGCATCCTCCGAGGAGTGCAGATCATGAATCAGCAAACTGCTTGAAAATAAATCCAGGCCATCAAGATCGTCAGGTCTAGAGCATGATCTACTGATACATTATCTTCTTTGATTCTTTGTCTCCAATAAATCTTAATTTCTGTCATCTTAGGTTTTGTCTCTATGGACATGACATTAAAACATAGTTTGTTATTTTCTGCCAAGGGTAAGGAATTATTTCCTTTCTTACACCTGGAGAGTCCAACAGGGCATGATAACCATGTCAGGAGATGAGACTATTGAAATTTAATGCAAGAAAACATGTAAGAATTTGGAGTGTTTCAGAATATAGCTTATTGAAATAGGCTCTCATAGTTTGAATACAGCCCTGATTTCCATAAATCTCCCATGTGAGAGCTCCTTTTCTGGGAAATAGCCTTCCTTTGTCATAGTGTCCTGGTGGGACCTCCTCTATGGCCCACTCATGCTGGAAGGATAACCGTGTGGATAATCAGAAGGGGAGGAAATACTATGCTGTTGTGTAGGAAATTCACTACTAAATCATGTGTATATTGTGTGCTGTCACAGCTATGAATGTGTGTAAGTCCCTTTGGACATCAAACCTTATATTATCACCCTGACAAAGTAAGAAAAGACTCCTAAGTAAATATTTACTACATGCTTTAATGAATAAAATCATTTCAGAGATGAGCTTGAAACTTCAGCATTTGCATGTCCACCCTTGTTCAGTGTTCCCAAGCTTGCTCTATTCAGGCTAGAGCTCAATCCAGAATAAAAACCAGTCATGCAGTCTAGCAAGTGTTGCATATCCAAACTCCTCCATATATCCTGATTCACCACTCAGAGCATTCAACATCTTTGTGAGTTCATCCCATCACCACACCATTCTGGTCTATGAGAACTGCCTACATTATCTTGGTGCTTCAGAGTCTAGGCTATGTAGAATCAAAAGATCACAGAATCATTAAGGCTGGAAAGACCACTAAGACCATGTAGTCCAACCATCAAACTATGCCTGTGGCCACACTAGATCATGTCACTCTACCCTTTACTTGAAAACCTCCAGAGATGATGACTCCACCACCTCCCTGGGCAACCTGTTGTAAATTCAACACAAATCTCTGACTCTAGAGAAAGGTAACTGTACGCAGTGAATGTCAGCCTTAGACCAGGTCTTTTGTCATTGTCTTTCTTTGGCTTAGTGACACAGAGAATACACACTTTCTATTAACTACCGAGTGAGCCTAGGGTGATGTCCTTGTCACATGGAAAGCACAGCTCATTGCTTATATTTAGATAGGATGAATCCAGGCCCTTCTGAAATGTTTACAGTGCCTTTTATTTGTGGTTTGAACCGGAAGATAGCAATTATGCATATCCCAGATGGAGAAAGATGTTTAAAGGGATGCTTGGCTATACCAGGAACTGTGCTGATCAGTTTTTCTGTTTGGCTATTTGGTTATTTCTCCTACAGAAGGAGCAAGAACTCTTGAAGGATTGATTTTCTTTCTTCTGCTATTTCCAAGAAACTGCATCTCTTTGGACATTTTCAGTTTTGCTAAAGCTGGGCCTGCTCTTGTTCCAATAGAATTGAGTGGAAGACCCACAGGATCAGACTCTTATCTTGGTGTAAATTTGCACAACCTCTGCATTTCAGAGAAAATTTCCTGTTTTACACCTCTTGCAGGCTGTAATCCGCAAGCTCTTCATAGGAGGCGGGACACCATGCTGCCAACCTTGGTTAGTAAGTTACTTAATTAAAAGCAGGCATTAAATAATCTTTAGTCTAATGTTTATTTCTCCAGGCTGATCTGTTTACACTGCTTGTTGCTACTCTGCACCCTGTCAGCACAACGGGAAGCCACAGTGAGGCCATTCCTGCAACGTGGCTGATTTCAGTGCCTGTGCTGCAGCTGGAAGACTTGGGTGCCTTTGCTCTCTTGAAAAAGTACAATTTCTTGCTTAGGTGGGGAGAGGGAGGTTTGGGATGAGACAACCCTGTCTCTGTGTACAGACAGGGGGATGAGAAGCTGGAGAGCAGCTGGAAAGGGATCTGTGGGTTCTGGTTGACAGCAACTTGAATCTGAGTCAGCAGCATGTCCTGGAGCTAAAAAGGTCCAAGCGTGCCCTGGGGTGCACTGTATAGCCCAGCACTGCCACCAGGCAAGGGAAGGGTCCGTCCTGTTCTGCTCTGCTGCTGTGGCCTCACCTCGAGCATTGAGTGCCAGATTGGGTGCCACAATATCAGGAAGACATAAAGCTGTTAGCATCCAGAGGAGGAAAGATCTGGATGGCAAGTGGTGTGTGAGGAACAGCTGAGGTCCCTTGGGTTGTTTGGCCCAGAGAAGAGGAGGCTGAGGGGAGGCCTCATGGCAGTCTACAGTTTCTCATGGCCTGCAGCTCCTCATGACAACCCGCATCTCATCATGGCGGCCTGCAGCTCCCTTGTGGGAGATGATCCTTGCGGGTCCCTTCCAAATCAGTATTCTGAGATTGTGTTTCTGTAAAATAAAGAAAATTATGTGAAATGTCAAATATGACACCTCTGCTGAGCACTCATCTCCTCTGCTCTGCTCCCTCATACCCAGTGAGCAAATTGGACCTTGAGTCTCAGATCCATGACCAAGCAAGCTCCTGGTCTATTCCAAACTGAAGTTCTGCAGGTGATTCCTGCTGTCAAAGGAGGACTGACCTCACGCTACAACCCTTCTCTCAGCTGCAGTCGAAAAATCATAGAATTATAGGATGGCTTGGGTTGCAAAGGTCCTCAAAGATCCAGTTCCAACCCCTGCCATGAGTTGGTTGCCACCAACCAGATCAGGCTGTCCAGGACCCCATCCATCCTGGCTTTGAACATCTCCAGGTATGAAGCATCCACAGCTTCTCTGAGCCTGTTTCTGTTCTTCACTGCTGTCCGATTAAAGACTTTTTTTCCTAACATCTAATATAAATTTCCCCTTTTAGTTTAAAGCCTTTCCTCCCTTGTCTTATCACTGTCAATCAGTGTAAAAAGTTGTTCCCTTTCCTGCTTATGAGCACTTTCTAAGTACCAGAAGGATGCTATGAGTTCTCCTCAGGTTCCTACCCTTTTTCTGAGCAGTTCATTTTCATGTCTTGAAGCTATCTGAATGACATTCATTCACTATTATGCTTATAAAGAAGGGTCTGGCAAATAGACTTCTTACTGCCTGTAGATGCCAACTGACAGAGCCACACTGTCCTAGGAAATAGTCCCAAACCTGATATTGATCAAGCTACATGGCTCCCTCACAGTGAAGGAAGAGCATTCCCACTCCAGAGTTTGGAGGAGCAACACTGTAAGGTTCTTAACAATGTTTTTCAGGGCATCTAGCCTGAATTTTGAAGATTTAGTTTCCTAGAAAACCATTTCTGAGTTCTCTGAAAATAATGACATTGCAGAGGATTCTTTCCTATGGTCATTGGCCTTACATGCTCAAAACGGGGGCCAGGTCCCACAGGGTAACTCATGCAAAGCTCATCTCTCTGCTTGTAGTTCACTATTCCAGACACTTCCGCACTGCTCACTGTGCCCTTCTTCACCTCTGAAAGAGGGAATGGCAGAAGATGGTCTCCTTAGCATGTGTCATTTCAGCTTTTTTCTCCCAAACTACAATTATGATGTTAAAACTCAATTCCTCCCACAAAGGCATCCCTCCAGCCAATATACCAGATGAGAAAGACTTGCATCATTCTTATACAAGGGGGTTGGAACTAAATGGTCTTTGAGGACTCTTCCAACCCAAAACATTCTATGATTCTATGCAAAGACAACTCCTGGTCAATTCATAATAAGGAATGGAATTATTAATACACACAATTTAGATATATTTTAAAAGAGAGCCACTTAAAAATCAAGCTTGTGGTGCAGTTCTGCCAGGGGTGGGTTCTCAAATGTTGAGTTTATTCTTTTAGGAAAGTCACGCTGTCATAACAAACATCTCACCAAAATAGAAACAATACCCTGGGAATCTGAATGTCACACTGGAAAGTCATCTTCCTGGCAGAAATTTGAAAAGTGCTTTGAAGATGCAAAGAATAACATCGGTAAATAGTATTTATTCTCCTTTTTTTTTGTGCTATTATGATGATGAAATTAATTTTTTGGGGTTTTTTTTGGGTAGTGGCGATATCTTCTCCACACTTGGGGATTAAAAAAAAAACATACAAGAAAGACTCTGTGATATCTCTGCTATCAGTAGAAATGTAAACAGTGCTGATTTATGTATAGATTTTTCCATAGCTCTCACTGCTATGGTATCTGAATGACTCTACAAGCATTTAACAGCTATAATCCTTTTGTGAAGCAGTGAGGTATTGGTATTTATATTTTGCCCAGAGGGAACTAAAGCACCGAGTAATTCTGTGTTAAGTAACACAAAGTGAAATAGCAAATTAAATTCTGAATGTTCATTTCTTGAGTCCCAGCTTACTGTATAATCTATTAGATGATATCTGATACCTAAAAAGAAAGAAGATAAGGGCTTTACATGGAAGTGTTTGGTGCAGCTTTTTGGTCTGAGCTGTACAACTCAGATAAGATTATCACAACTTCAGCCTCAATGCTTTGGAAACTGTAACTTTTTCTGATTCCTTTCTTCTTAGGTATAATCCATTTTGTCTCTGTCTAATCCTCCCAAAGCAGCTTTTATTGGGCAATGAGCGGGCTTTTGTGTCTATCCCATGTCTCAGCCACTTTCTGTTCCCATTAACTACATGAAGACAGGCAGATGGGCAAGAGAGAGCTTCTACAAATGCAGGTCTGAGACCCCACACAGGGGAACAAAGAAGAGAAAGAGACCTTATAAATGGCCCCAGAAATATAACTTGGACTCCACAGGCTTTCAGACACCAAAGGCAATCAGCCAGGAACTGCAGCTCAGTAGGACCAGTTTCAAAAAGTTTGAGATGCATCTTTTACACTATCAACCCTTTCTCCTCTGGAGAGGAGATTGTCATATCACCATTCACTTTTAGGATCAGTCGAGCGTCATAACAGAATCTGGCCGTAGATGAGACACCATTTGATGTTCAGTGAAGAATCAGTACAATTACTCAGTCTGAAGACAGATTTAGGGCTGGTTCATGTTCTTCACCTCTCATATTGATTCCAGCTAGGCTGGGACATCTGTCCTGCAGCCAGAGCTTTGCCTTACTCGGGTTGTGTGCTGCACACAATCCAAATGCTCGTTGTGCTTTATATCAGCATAGGATATATACGTACCTTGATAGGATGGGTAGATCTATTTTCCCCACATCCTACCACAACCTACCCCATTGCTCTGGGTTGATTTACACCCCATAGGGCTCCCAGAGCAGCCCTCGTGCAGGAAAACATGAATAGACCCTTGATGTGACTTGAATTCTTTGTTTTAATGTGATTGAAGTGAAGGATGAAACAGTTCCTATGATTACGGTGAATTCATTTTGACTTTCCAAAAATAAACTGGGAATGACAAAGAAGTGATAAACCCATGTCATATACACTGAAGAGAGGGGAAAGATAAAATGCACTAAATCCCTGGATACATGGCTCAGGCCAGACCAAAAAAAAAAAAAAAAAAAAGTGTTTTTCCTTTGTGCCTTTTGCTAGGAAAAGCATAGTAATAAATCATCCTGTCAAGATATCAAGATATCTCCAACAAGCTTTGCCAGCTCCATTTGGGTGACGAGGGTTTCTATGAAGAAAAGAGTGGGGAGCAGCTTTCTTATCCAGTGTTCCCCATGTTATCTATCTATCTGTTTACATGGTGGCTGTCATCAGAAGTGCCCTAATTCTTGTGATGGAGGACAGACTGACCAAAAGCGGATAAGTCAATTGGAGTCTCCTAACAAGCTGCTCCCAGCTGTTCAGCATTGGAGAATGTGCAAGAAGAGACAGGGTTTGGGATGGTTGGTATTTTCGTTTGCTTATTGTTTTGTTGGTGTTTTTTTTTTTCTTTCTTTTTTTCCTGAAGCTTTTAAGAAGTTTTTAGGTCTAAAAGAGCTAAAAGGAGATTTTCCTTTTGTTCTAAACCCACCTAGCAGGAAGACAATTTTCTTGGACTGTAAATCAGGATGTGGTGGGAGGTTCTTAACCACTGAAGCAACCCACACAAAGTGTTTGTTTCCACACTTAGGAAACAGTTATAATTGAACTCTTCCCAAAGATGCAATTTAGAAATGATCAGGCTCTCCTGTGTTGGGTAAGCTTTCTTTGTGATTTGGCCGTGGTTTGAAGCAGTCATAAAGGGGATGAGGTTTCTTCTGATGCATGTGTAGAAAAGAAAGATTAAGTCCTGGGCAGGACAGAAAAGCATGACTGAAATATGTTACAATTGTGGAATTGCTCTAGATCCAGTTGCTAGCAGATATGAGTTTGCTGGGGAAGAAATCCCTTGCACTCCCCTTCTCTAAGTGCTCACTGCAGATCACTGCTAGAGGCAGAAAAATGTAATAGAAGAAATGTCAGGTATCACATAAACTGGGATTTCTACATTTGTGCTTGCAGTTCTCTAAAGGAAACTGCCACAAACCTGAACTTGGTCCATCTATCAAATTCACTCCCTTTTCTTTCTTCTAAGTGTGTGCTCTGAGACACTGATGGCTGCAGAGCTATTATGCCCTCTGTACAATGTCTGCAAACCACAGCTCTCAGGAGCCAAGGAAAATCCCTGTACCACTCACAGTTTTCATTCCAGGCAGGATAACTGAATCTAATGCTGCTTTATTTTCATATTTGAAGGCTACAGATCCATTAATGAAAATTATAGGCCTTCAAGCATCTTGCCTACAGCCCTTGCCTTTGGTATAATATCCATCAATATGCTCCCTAATTTCCTCGTATTTGTCTGATGCTGCTTCAAAATTTAGTGTCTCTTGTAGAAAAAAATGTTACGAGTCATCTTATGGTATGAATTATTCCAATGAATGTTTCAATTTGCATTGCACAGAGATGACTAGAAATAAAAACACTGAAGGGATACCTTGCAGACTGATGAGTAAAGGGGACAGTAAGCTCAAATAGATAAATACAGTGTTTCATGTCTCTCTGTACAAAGGCAGGGCTTGAAATTTTGTCTGTGAGAAATAAAGCTACTTCCACAGTCAGGAATGCATTTTCCTCTTACTCACACTGAGGAGAAAGCTTGAAGTCAGTGGGATACTTCAAAGGCAGATGTCTGGACCTTGGTGAAACATATCCTAAAAAGAAATAAATCGGATGAATAATAAGAACATAGAAAACTGTTAACTATAACAGGAGCAGATACATATTTTGCTGTACTTTGACATACTTTAGATGGGTGGCAGCAGGCAGGGAGGGGATTGTCCCCCCCTCATGAGGCCCCATCTGGAGTATTGCATGACTTCATTGTGATCTTCCAGTATTTGAAGGGAGCTCACAAGCAGGAGAGAGAGCAACATTCAGCACAGTCTGATAGTGAGATTCTCTCAACAAGAGAGAATGGCTTTAAACAAAAAGGGGAGATTTAGATTAAATGTTAGACAGGATTTTTTTACTCAAAAGGTGGGTGCCCCATCCCTAGCATTCAAGGCTAGCTTGAATGGGGCCCTGGGCAGCCTGATCTGATGGGTGGCAACCTGCCCATGGCAGGGGGCTGGAACAGAATGGGCTTAAAGACCCCTTGCAACCCAAGCCATTATATGATGCTACGTACCCCATGTACGTAGAGACCTTATTTCTCCTTCCCTAGTTTATACACAAGGAAAGATGCCCATTCGCACAGAAGTATCCCCAGGTGCTCCTTAGCTTAACTCTGGTAGGTAGAGAGATACAGCATCACCAGAGCTGAGGCAGGGCCAAGCATAGGCAGGAAGAAGGAGCACAGCCCTATCTCTGCATCCTGCTGAAGAGAACTATGTAAGCAATCTCTTCCCAGCTTTGTAAAAGATAGCAAGACAGAGACATAGCAATGCCTGGAAGAACAGAACAAGATTTGGCCAGCATACTGATGATTCACAAGGGATCACGAGAACACTATGGTTTGCTCATACAGAAGCTATACCATGTCAAAAAATCATTAGTGTTGTCTGGTACTGTATACATGTATACATTTCATGACTAGCCTGGTATCATAGCATCTCTTCCCATCAACAAAAACTTGTCCATGGCAACAGCCAAATACAGCTACATCAAAAAGACTCCTCAGGGGATGTAGGAAGACTCTAAGTTTGTGTTCAACTGAATATTTGCCTAAGCATATCTAAATTATGCACAACTCTCATGATGGCTACGTTGAGTCTAATTGAATTTCCTGTATCAAAAACACCTTGAGAATATTTTCTTTCTGCAATTTCTTCTTAAGAGGATGGGAAAAGAGGAAAGAACAGCAAAAAAAGATCTTAATTCATACAAGCCCTTAGTTATGTACACTACTTTCAGAAGACGTTCATGAGATAGAAGGCAAAAATTTTAGAGATTGATACAGCTTGAGGGGTTGAGATATATGACTGGTTTTCTCAGTGGAGGTATATCACACGATCTGGGATACAGACTGGAACAAGGAGTACATCTATAAATCATCTGGAAATGGAAGAAAATGAAAAATGAGGTGACATTTATGTGAAGGACATTCAGTTATTAGGAATCCTAAAGAGGAAAGAGGCTGCGAAAAGTCATAGAGAGAGCTCATCTTGCAGAGTGGTTGAGGGATAAAAATCAAAGGCACTAAATGCTACATTAAGCAGCTTGACAATAAAATCCATTTTTCCTACAGAGGGGATCTCCCTGAACTACCCCTTGGCACTTAGAAAAGAGAGGCAGGTGCCATAAGGGTAAGTTCTATGAAAATACCAGCCGAATGTTCTGTTATGGTTAAAAAACATGTAGGAACAGCTTTGATGAGGAAGCTAATGCTGGAGAAGGGAGAGAAATCTACAGGGAATGTCACTAAAAGAAACACGGAGTACCCAGAGAACACGGATTGTTCATTCCTGTAGTGACAGAATCGAAGCCATTACATAATGTTATCAAGCAGAAGGATGAGAAAAACCTCAAACTTCTGCTTTTCCACAAAGTATGTAGTTCAGTAAGGGAAATCCCTGTCAGCAGACATTATGAATACCAAATATTTACACAGATCCCCAAGACAATTGTATTGCCAGGGGAAGAAGTGCTCATCAGAGGCTCTTCAACACAACCTGTGGCTCAATGTGTCCCTAAGGAACAGCCTTCAAGGCAGAGAAGAGGTATTGGGGCAGTATTACTACCCTCTGGTTTTATTATTATGCTTCCTTGCTAAGTTTCCATCTCAGGAACAATGTGGAAAAGTTACAGAGGTGGCCTAGATTAGCACAGCAATTTTACATTCTTATGTGCTTGTAAAACAGCTTGAAAAATGTCCTGTTCAACTCCAAGCCACCAGCATGGTCTGTACAGTGTCCCAAACTGTATTTGCTTTATTTATCAGCTTTATTTCATCACTTTCAGCCCTAGCAAACTCAAAGGCTTTCCAGGCCAATCAGAGTGCTGTAGAAACGCAAGGTACTTTGTCAATGTTGGTATGAAAAACTCAGGCAAACACAGCAGGCTAAGGGGGAATCACAGGGGTTGGGAGGAATCCCTGGGAATCATCTAGTTCAACCCCACTGTGAAAGCAGGTTCCCTAAAGTAGTTACACAAGAAAGCATCCAGATGGGTTTTGAATATCTCCAGAGAAGGAGAATCCACAACCTCTCTGGGCAGCTTGTGCCAGTGCTCTGTCACTCTAAGAGTAAAGTTTTTTCCTCGTGTTCGCATGGAACTTCTGGTGTTTCAGTTTGTTTTCATTGCCTTTTGTCCTGTTGCTGCACACCACTGACATGAGCCTGGCCCCAACCATTCAACACCCATCCTTTAGATAAGTGTTGATAAGATCCCCTCTCAGTCTTTTCTAGGCCAAGCAGCCCCAGGTCTCTCAGCCTTTCCTCATCAGGGAGATGTTCCGGGCTCTCAGACATCTTTGTGGTCCTCCTCTGGACTCTCTCCATCAGTTCCTTAACTTTCTTGAACTGAGGACCCCAGAATTAGACACAGTACTCCAGATGTGGCCTCACCAGGGCAGAGTAGAGGGACCTCCCTCACCCTGCTGGCCACATTCTTTATAATGCACCTTGAAGTACCATAGGCCTTCTTGGCCACTGCTGGCTCATGGTCAACTTGTTGTCCATCAGGACACCAATGTCCTGGTTGTACTGGAACAAAATCCTAGGCCCACTTAAGCTGTCTGGTCAAAAATATTTTGAGGTGGGACATGACAGGAAGGAGTTTGGTCTCAATTTTCCACTTTTTTGTCCCATTTCTTGCTGCCAACAACTCTATGATACATCTATTGTGCAAGTAATAAATGCCAATTATACATTAAACTAAAACCAGGAGTAACTGAACAATGCAGACTTGGCCAGGAAATGCCTATTCATTGACATTCCAACACATTTGCACATAAAACCTACAGCAGACAATGAAATTAACTCTGCTTCAACCTCTCTTGCCCCGTGTCATTGTTGACCATTGTCCTTTTGAAATTTGTCTCTGCAACTCAGGAGACTTCTTGTTTACATACTAAAATTTTCTCTCTTTTATCCCTTGTGGTGGCTTAATGTCTCATTCCCTTTTGGCTTCACTGTATTTCTGATTCAAACTTTCTCCATATGGGGCCATTCAAATGTGAAACATCTCTGACCAAGGCAGCTGTTGCACTGTCAGTTTTCAATTATTCAGACGATGACTAACATTTCATCCTTTGATTTTGGTGGATTTTCATACTCGATCCCAGCATTTGGATCACTGGGATGGGATTTGCAGTGTATGAAGTTCTCAACATATTGGTCCCATTAGGATTCCATCTGCATCTGGTACCATCTCTGGAAATGTCTCTCCTCCCAGCCACCCAGTTTAGTTCATGTCGTTGACTTCTGTTAACATGCCCTTGGTTTACCCTAGAAAATGGCTGGGATCAGCATCACACCCTTCTAGCCCTTCTGTGGGAACAGGCTTCTGTCTGTCCTCTGGGATATCCCCCAACCCCACCCTATCTCCTTTTATATCTTACAGTCATCTCTGGAGCCACATAATGATCGTATTTTTATTGTGGTACAGGAATGTAAGTGAAGGTTCCTGAGAAATACTCATCATAGCGTGTGTGAAATCTGCTGTTAGGGTGAAGACCCCTTCTCCTAGCACTGGCTTTCCAGACCCTCACATACTGTGGAAGTCTCAAGGCTAAGAGGAAAACCAAATCTTACACTCAGGTTTCTCTCAGGACAGGAATGCTCACTAAAAATTGGAATGGGAGAGATGAAAATGATATGGGAGCCAGACCAAGTTCTTCACAAAACACCTCTGATTGCTCTGGCAGAACTTCCTAAGGGTTTGTGACACTTGTGTACAGACTACTAGCAACATCGTCAACAGCACTTAAAGGATATACAAGATGATTCTACAACAGTCTGCTCCTAATGCTGAGCAAATATCAATTTGGATATTAGGAAAAAATTGCTTCTCAAAAAGAGTGGTGATGCACTGAAACAGGCTGCCCAGGGAAGTGATGGAGTCACTGTCCCTGGGGGAGTTAAAAAAAATGGTAGATGTTGCAATGAGTTATGTGATTACTGGGCACGGTGGGGATGGGTCGACAGTTGGACTTGGTGAGCCTGTGGTCTCTTGCAAACTGAATGATTCCATGAAATATTTGGTAAGAGATTCCCTGTTCCCAAAAGAGCATCCCATGTACATCAATGCCAGGAAGGATGTGTCATCACTTCCATTTTATGGGCAAGGGCTGAGAAGATATAATAGGGCAAAAGTACACTAAAATCATATAATCATAGAATCACAGAATCATAGAATCACCAAGGTAGGAAAAGGCCTCCAAGATCATCCAGTCCAACCATCCACCTACCACCAGTATTTCCCTGCTAAACCATGCCCATATTACCACATATAAACATTTCTTGAATACTTCAAGTGTTGATGACTCCTCCACCTCTCCAGGCAGCCCATTCCAGAGCCTGACCATTCTTCCAGAGAAGAAATTTTTCCTAAGATCCAATGTCCACTGGTGCAACTTGGGGCCATTTCCTCTAATCCTATTCCTAGTTGCACTGTAGAAGATACCAACACCAAAATCCTATGGAGATCAGTGGTTTCTGAGTACAGCGTACTGAGAACTTCCGAATCTACTTTTAGAATAATTTGATGATTGCTGCAGAACATGTTTTTTTTTCCCCACTGACACATGATGAAATTAGGTCTGCAAGGTGTAAGGCGCCTACAGGGTGTATGGGCAAAGATAACCTGCCAGAGAAAAGATCTCCACAGGAAGATCTCCATTAGTCAGGCTGGAAGAAGGGAACGTGCCTTAACCACCAACATCATCTGCTCCTTCTTCTGCTTCAGCATCAGCATTTGTCTCCTTGATGCTAGATTTAATTGCTTAATATTTCTGCTCAGAGAACGCTTCTTGTCCCATGATAGTAAAGAGCTTGCGAGCTTGAGTCCTAGGGAGGAGCAATTGGAACCTTGGGCATGAAGGAGAATGGGAGCAAGTCTCTTCTTAATATCTGGTAATGAGATCCAGGTTCACCTCCATGAAGAAGGACCAGTGCAAAAGTACACATTGTCACCTGGTGTATCTTGGATACATTTAGCAGGATGCATCCATCTGAGATTCAGAACTTTCCTGTAGGAAACCAACCAACCAACCAACCAACCAACCAACGTCTCCTTCTTATGTCTCATTGGTGTGAAGTCTGATCAAATTATTGACTGCAGCAAATATTAACATTTTGGTGTCTATCAGCAAAAAACGCAGCACCCTCAGGTCTAGACGGTGGCTAAGAAGCAGTTCTGACTGCTATGCCCACTAGACAATTACTAACATACTCAGTTCAGATCTGGCAAAGCATTCTTGGGCAAAATCATAGGTCAGTCTTTGTCAGAGCTGGGAACACAATCTCATCACTTGAGATTCAGTCTGGTTCTTTAACCACATAAATAAACTTACTGTGTAATATACACCCCTTTTTCTTGAACTCTACTCATTGTATTTTTCATACCTACTTTGTTTCTGATCATAGGGAAAAATAACCTACCCCCTTTCAAATTCATATTGCACCAAAGGAGAAACAGATTCATGATCTAGGATCCTTAAAGCCTTTCCTGTACTAAACATCTCTGAAATATGTTCTTTGTGTGTCCATTAATTACAAAGATTGTAAGATGGGAATTTTAAGTACAGTAATAAATCTGTTCAGCTAAATCATGGCGCCAAGGATTTCAGCCAAGCAGGGTTTTATGCCATTAGATTACAGTAGAAGTTTTCTGAGACAAGAGGAACAAGACTTCAGTGTCTTCAGTGATAAGGTAGTGAATGTGATGATACCTTTTGCAATGTGTTTCCACTGGCCACAGAATTATAGAATCATAGAATCATTAAGGTTGGAAAAACCATTAAGATGATCTAGTCCAAATATGAGGAGGCAAAGAGGAGGCAAATGGTCTAAAACCACTGCAGTTTGGGCACCAAGGGGCTGCAGATTGGCTGTGAAGTGGTTTTGACTAGCTAGGGACTAAGAGATCCCCTGAAGTCAGCTGTGAGAAATTAGTAGGTAGAACAGAGATTAAAGAGTGATCTGAAGAAGTGGAAAGCTATGGCCAGTCAAGCCTTAGTGAAGATACAGTTCTGCAGCCTGGACTTTTCATGCTATTCACTACTCCAGCCTTTGCATAAGGACACACTTTATTATATGTTCTTGCAGCTAAATACTTTCTTATACATCATATAGACATTGATACACATTTTTTGTCACTTCTATGGTGGCTGCCATCATATTCTCTCTTGCATTTTCACCTCTCCATGGGGAATGAGCATCATGATAGCCTTTCCTGTAGCTTCCCCAGGCCCTCTTTCCTCCAACAGTTTAATTAATTTGCCTACAAAATTCAGCAAGCTACAAGAGACAGATGATATTCTTCATCTCTCCCAGTTCTTCATGTCTTTGCAAAAATAGAGGCTCCAGAGCATCAAATGTGCACACTGCTGTTTCACATTTTACCCTTCTGCCTTCTCTTGGAAGGAAACCTCTCATGAGTGCAGTATTAGATGCCCTCCTTTCTCCCCGTCCTTATTCTCTGACTCTTGGCGTTTTCCATCTGTGCTATTTCAGTCACTCTGCTGTGTGTATTTCCAGTCTGGTGGGGATGAACTATAAAAGGGATCTGACTATCCTCCGTCCCTTGGCGCACAGCCTTGAGCTATACACAGCTCAGCTCAATCATTCCACGCATTCCTTTCTCTCTCGCGGAAGAGAGTAATTCATTGCAATGGCTTTTTTCACCATGCCCTCTCAAGACAGAAAATTCTCCACTTCACAGCTGCCTTGACACGTAGGTCTTGGGATGAGCTTATCTTAAGAATCTGGTGTGCGGGGAGGTTTCATGGCAGCATCAAATAATAAACAGATCTTGAAAAAGTATGCAGTGAGCACACAGCCAAGAAAATGCTCTGTGTTTCGAAAGAGAAATTTCCACCCTGGTCTTCTCCCTGCTGCCATTAAATATACGGTTTGAACTAACCACACACGGATGCTCAAATATCAGCATTGTTTAAAACCTGCTGCAGTTATCATTCAGTGGACTATGAACCACCGTACTACAAGAAAGACATTTAGGCACTGGGGCAGGTCCGGAGAGGGGCAATAAAGCTGGGAAGGGTCTTGTGTACAAGTCTGAGGGAACTCAGATGGTTTCAGGGGAGACCTTATTACTCTCTACAACTCTCTGAGAAGAGGTTGTGGCAAAGTGGGGGTGGGCATCTTCTCCCAGGTAGCAGCAATAACATGAGGGGGTGATAGCATCAATTGCAGTGGAGGAGGTTCAGGTTGATATTAGGGAAACATTTCTTCTCTGAAAGAGTGACAATGCATTGAATAGGCTGCCCAGGGAGGTTGTCCACTATCCCTGGAGGTTTTCAAGAAAAGGGTGGATGTCACACCAAGTGACATGGTCTAGAGCTGTCAGTAGCATGGGTTGATGGTTGGAGTAGATGATCCTGATGGTTTTTACAGCCTCAGTGGTTCTGTAATTCCATGATTCTATGATGCCTAAGATGCCTTTCCTATCATTGTTTCTGATGAACTTATGTCTTGTTATTCCCAGTCAAATGCATGAGGTCACACTGCATTAAAGCTATCTTCAGTTCCATGGGCAAGGAGTAGCCGCAGTCATCGATTTTATCTGCAGAAATTTGTAAGACACAAACTCACAAAAGCATAGTGATGCCAGTGGGTTGTCTTGAAATTGGGTCTCAGGCTTAAGAAGGGTATTTGCCTGACTTTTAAAGGCCCAGGCAGGCTTCAAAAACCACAGTTTTACTGAAGCAAGTCAAGGGGACCACAGAGGGGCTGAGAGCTGCTCCTTGGGGAGCTCCAAAAGCCACTTGGATGTGGTGTTGGGCATCCTGCTCTGGTTGTTGGGCCAGATAGACTAGAGATGCCTCTAGCCTCAGCCATACAGTGATTCAAGCAAAGGAAGTGATTCAAGTAAAGCATTCCATGAGGAAAGGCTTTAGAGCTGGCTCATTCTTAAGCATAAATTACATTTTCTTTGGTGCAGATGATCAGGGCAGTAGGACTGGAAAAACCTCAAATAGCTGTTATGGTTCAATACTGACAGCATTTTGAAGTCAGAAACAAAAATATGGACAAAATAGGCCAGAAAAGCCTTCTGAGAGTAACATGTCTCTTTCCTAGAAGATAATCACATATATTTATCCACTCACACACAGTGGTTTTTGTGAGTTTGGAGTGGTAACTGAACGTGTTACGTAGCAAACACACATTATCTCTATGGTCTACAGACTTGGTTTGCTGGGAATTTGGAAAGACCATTAAAGCATTGAGCCTTTATGATCTTCTGTATTTCAAACTACAGATAAATATTTGGCTTATGCTGTGGGCAGCTTCTGGAATGTGGTTGTTAGCCTTGCAAGGATGTGAATACTCGGTTGAGGTGGGAGGGCATAGCTTTGCTTCAAAGGATCTTGTAATCAGAAAACTAACTTCTTGAAACAGCGTTTCCACCATGAATTGACTATGCTTGGTATTCCTGTGAGGATGTCTTGGAAGAAACTGCCTTTCTCTAACACAGAAATATGACCATGCATTCTGAGCTGCTCACTGAACAAAAGATGATGGGATTTTGAACAAGAATCTCAAGCAAGGAAAGAATATTTTGTCTATTTTCTGGTCATCCAGAATTATGGAGCACATCGTGTTGAAGAGTCCAGTATGAGAAAGCAAATATCTTAATTTCCATTTGAAGTGTGGAGGATTTAATGTGTCCCTTCCTGCTTTGCTAGATTTGCCAGAGGATTGAGCATGTACTGAGAATTTTGGTGACTTCAATGAGAAAAAGCTTCTAGGAGTCTGCTCAAGTGATGACTAATTAATCACAGACATACTAATCTAGATGTTTAATGCTGTAGTTTCAAGCCAAATGTGATTGTCATATTTCTTGCTGCTGACTCTATCTCCATTTCTTTTACAAGTTGATCACATGAAGTCTATGAAGTAATAGACTATTAATTTAAGGTTCCAAGTTTATTGTCTGGAGATAACACCACCACTGATTTATCTCACTGATACTTGAAAATTCTAATATTTAGTGTTACACACCAAACTGTTTGGTATCAAGGGAAAAAGAGAGTATCTGGGAAGATCACAAAGTGCCTGGATTTGCAGACCTTGCTCCAGAGACAGTGGCTGTGTTTGAGGGAACTGGATCTCCAGGCAGTGCAGGATCTGTATTTATTGCCTTGTCAAAGCATTTATTACCATCACATGCTTTGTAGAATGATTTTTATAGACAACATTAACATGAGTTAAATAAATTCATCAGTGATAGAAGAACACACAGGACTGGTGTAGGGAACCTGCTTTGGCAGGGGGGTTGGACTCAATGATCTCTGGAGGTCCCTTCCAACCCCTACAATTCTGTGATTCTGTGAATCTGGCCAAATAACTGGGCAGTGGGTATCGTGCCTTTCCACAGAAGTGGTTACCAATGTGTCATCTGTTATTCCACTGTGAAAACAAAAGAGGTAGTGAAAGAAGCCGAACTGGGGACTTCTTCCTAATGGCAACACTTATTTAATTGCAGCAGTCCTGTTAAAGGGATTGGTATGAACATTAGGAGAAGCCTAACGCTGAAGAAAAGTCATCTTATACTCAAGCCCTGGCTTAGAATTTCCCTTTATTTTAGCAACTGGTTTCAGGTTCCTCATCTAAGCAATATCCAATTGATGCATTGGAATATAGCAAATGAGATGTTTCCTCGTAGGTTTTGTGGAGCAGACCACAGTTAGAGCTTTCCTTCACACTTCTTGATTTCAGCCAATGCCACCGCTGACCTACACTTTCAAATAGGCACATTATTCATTATTATATTGGGAATGACTGAGTAAGCATTAGCATGGGACACATGCTAATTTCCATATATTAGGATGCCATTTAGTTTAGATCAGAGAGATGAGACTTGCATAAAAGGCAGTTTAACACATTGCCTGACAACACTTCTATACGGACAGGACAATACACAGAAATATGTAAGGCACGTTTTGCATCAGTAAATCTCCAAAAGCCTGTAAAAACGTGTCTGAAGGGTACCTAGCAGAGTGCATGATGATGAGCACAACCCATCCAGCAACCCTGCGCTGCCATTCTGCAAACTAACAGTGCTACCAGTTCAGAACCGTGGCCAAAAGCCAAAAAAGGTTTTTACTCCATTAAAGGAAATAGAGATTTTTAAGGCTGTAAAAAGGCTAAGGTCAAGATGACCCGAAAGCCTGGGAAACATCAGAATTTTCCCATTGCATGGTCTTCAGCTTCAGACTTTCTCTGAGTTTTCCATCCAGACTATACACCATTTTGCAGACTCTCTTGTTACACATGCACACATTCTCTTCTTACAGCATCCACATGGGTTCTTCAATTATTACAGCATCCTTTACTCTCACTCTGGCAAATAAACAAAGATTTCTTGCCATTCATTAAATAATTTTAACTTTCTACCTTACTTTATATCCCTCCACAGACTTCTACTTTTTAGCTCAAGATCAAGCTGGTTTTCTTACATCAGGGCTCTTCTCAAGTTATGCTTATGTCTTACATCTTTCACCTTTCGGGACTAAATGTTCAGCTACCATCTATACACATTTGTTATGGCCTACGCCTTTCTGCAAATTATTACATATGGGCTTGGAAGATCCGGTTCAGTTTCTGTTTAGAATCATAGACAATGTCAGAAGAGACCTCCACACTTCTTATATGATTTTACTCCACATAACAGTTCCTCAGCAACATAAAGAATATAATCCCCACAATTTCTAACAACTAGTTATGCCTATTTAGTCCGTGTTTGTATAATGTCTCATACAGCAAAGCTTCTCAGTGACCTTAGATGAAGTCTTCAGACCCTCTTGGAACCTAAAAATAATGACATTTTTTGGCAAATCAGTTCTAGATGGCCAATAATGTGAGCTATTGTGCTGCTGTAAAGAGTTCAAAAGTACTTTCCTGGGCTGTAGGCTATGGTGAATAAATTACAGTCAATAGAGTGCGAAGGCTTATTTCTTGTACAAGGCTGGGGCAGAAAACTTTGGACTCCTGGAGCTTTCCTTTTTTTTTACTTACATAATTTCTTTCCACTCATAATCTGATCATCTCAGTGTTCCGGGAAAAAAAAAAAAAAAACAACCAACTGGTGCAAACAATTACTGCCCCACACAGTCAAGATTGTTTTCATTTACTCCATTACAGCACAGACGAGTCAGAAAATAATTCTTAGTCATGAAACTAATGCAGCATGAAGGGAAATTCCCGGGGAGTGAATGAACACAGCAATATCTCAATGTCTATTTTTTTTCTTATGAGTGCTCTACAAGAAACGTCTGCTCAACCTTTTTCAATGATTTGTCATCATTTTAATCTGAAGTCACCATTTCACGTCCACGTTCTGCTGTGCAGCCTGTACTCACTTTACCTGTTCAGTGTCAAAAATACTGGGGGTATTTTTGCTGGGAGCAGAAGAAGGTCAAGATTTCCCTCTCCTTCCAGCCCCAATTAGTATTGGAAGGAAATGGTTCAGAATCTCCTGATGTAATGAAAACCTCACTTAACAGGTTCCTGATTCAAGTGTGGGTTGGATTTATTTCTAATTAAACTGAGTTCGTATCTTAACATCACAAAGAAATTTGATCAATATAAATAGCATTATTGAGACTCAGTGTCTGTATCCATAGGAAGAAAGGTTTAAAGTTATTTAAATACATTCCACAAAAACCTACAAAACAATGCAGGATTCAAACTGTCATTAGAGAACTGCAAATGGCCAAGTGCCCAATCTTTGATCTTTGTTTATCTGCCGCTCAACAAGTGCAAAGACAGCAAAAACACTTCTTTCCCATCTCCTCTGGGAAAACCTGAGGACATGTTTATTGAAAGAACCATAAAAAGTGGGGCTTCCTGAATCTTTCTCAACACCTATTTGGAGCGATTAGGGTGGAAATCAATGTGCAAACAGCACTGGAATCTCTTAGATGTGGGCTCCTGTGGTTTCATTTTTCATCCTTCTGGCTTTTTAAACACTACCACAAATTAATGAATACATAACCGTATGTAAACCATTACATCCCACGTTACATTTCATCACTTCTGAACACTTTGAGTCCTTAATAGTGAAAAACAGCAGCTGCCACTTGCAAGTAACTGCTAGCATTCAAAGAACATGGACATCCGTGGAGTGACCACGTTGACCCAGGACAATTGTAGAGCCATTTTACGGATGGGAAATAGAAACAGACAACCAAAAACAGAATCTAATTAGTGTTTGAGTCATCTTAGAAACAGAGAAACTTGCACTCCTGGGATGCAATTCACCTTCCATGGAAGCAGATATCAGATGAATCAGAACCTTAAGGCACCCATTTCTCTCCACTGACTATGAAGGGATTCATGGGTCTGTATTACATACAGACTGTAGTACAGCATACGTCCAATGCTCTGTGTACACACAGAGGTTTGCCCAAGACTTGACAACCAGTTAGCTACTGCAGCAAAATCTGAGGCTCATTTGAAAGACATTAATTTAACTAACAGGATAATAAATAAATAAATAAGGATGAGATAAAAGGAGATGGGATGGGAGGGGGAGGGAGAAGGGAAGGGAATGGAATGGAATATAGCTGGTACTCTGGTCTGAATACCGAGTACTTCAACTGAGTCAGACCTTGTTATTCCTCATTTTTAAATCTCTGTAGCAACGGGAAGCCTAAATATTGTGAACTACAGGATATGTAGAAACTTTCTGCTGCAATAAGATTGCCAGCCACAATGAAAACTATGTGAGATCTCTGGGGGATGCACCTCATGCTTTGTGTACCAGGCATGCAGGAGGTGCAAGTGATTTCACATCCCACAATATGTTGCACAAAGCATGGAAGCCTGAAACACCATGACTGGAAAACCTGACCCAAAAATATCCTGGAATTTACCTTTTGTGTTACTTTTCATTCTCACAGTTGCTGCTGCCCTTCTGAGTTGAAAACAGCAATGGAGCAGCTGGATGGCTCTTCACGCTTCCTCCTGGCAGGAGGAATGGAAATCTGACAAATCCCCAAAGGATTCGAGACTTGGGACAAACGGTGTGGGCTCCAGGACCTGAACACAAAACATACCCTACTGTTTGTAGAGGCAAAAGCTGTGGGTTTTAGCAGAAAGTTGGTGGCAGCAAGAGGGTAAGGTCATTTGTATGGTCATCATTTCAGCTTTTCAGCGTCTAAAGAGGGTCATTGAGAAAGAAGGGAACAGACTGATTAGCAGGGTCTGTGATGACAGGACAAGGGGAAATTGTTTAAAACTCAAAGAGGAGAGATTTAGACTGGATATAGGGAAAACGCTTTTTACAATAAGGGTAGTGAAGCACTGGAACAAGTTGCCCAGAGAGGTGGTGGATGCCACATACCTCCAAGGTCAGGCTGGATGGGGCTCTGGTAGAGCTGTGGTGTCCTTGTGCATTGCAGGGGAGATGGATCAGATGGCCTTTAAAGGTCCCTTCCAAGGCAAATGATTCTATGATTCTGTGAACTGCAGATGATCTGTTGGCTTGGTTGTCTCAGGGCATTTCAGCTATGGTCAGGTGCCTGTGAGAACAATCATCACCCCAGATGATGTTCATCTGGGGCAGTTGTTCTCATATCCTTATCTTGGGAACTGGGTTGTTTTTTTTTAAACTCTTTGTTGCCTGGATGGCTTCAGCAAGCACAGCTTGGAAAGCTGCAGGAGCTGAGGGAATTCCCAATGCCTCTGGAGTGAAAACACCAGAAAGCTTGAAATGGAGTGGTGCATTCAACTGAAATAAGGACTTGGAAAAGACCTCCAAAAAGGCTTTCTCCTCACCCTGCTCTTCTCTGGAAAGGTCCCATATGGGTTCAAACAAGGAGCAAGACAAATGCTCCAGTGATGCCTTCTTTCTCTATGATTGGTAAAGAATATACCAATACCTACCTTGCTGGAACACATACAGAATCAATTAATACAATTATCTTTTATTACTGTCAGTTACCTTTCCTGGAGGTTTCTGCTTTGGAAACTCAGTTTTACCATGAAAATTTCAGGCAAATGAGTCAAAATTGGGTGCCAACAGCCCTATTTAGGTATTCTGAGAAATATGATGTCATTCAAAGAAGTGTCAAGATTTTTTTCTGTGCCAATAGAAAGCAGAGGTGCTCAGCATCTTTGAAATACTGTCAAATTTCAAGTTTCTAAGTATAGATTTTAAAGACTAATTTAAGAACACAGTTTTAAAGTATCAGTTTAGAAAATTCTGTGGTTTTCTTTCCTTTTCCACAGAATGTGAAAGATCTGGTGCAATGACCTTTGAAATACTGTTGAATATTACATCTCCCAAGCAGTTATATTTCAGTGGGGAATTTGTAGTACAGACATCAGAGGCATTTGTTTGAATTTGTCAAATGTCAGTTAGATGATGTCCCATTTCCCTCAAGAAGAGAGCATCTAAAAAATTAAAAGGAATCACTACTTATATATCCACGTGTAAATTCCTTCAAGATGCAAACTGTGTTTTTACTTCTATTGCATAACAAAGCTGCAATAAATAAATACATATAAGAATACACACAGTTCTTTCAATACTATAGAATGTTAGTTTGGGAACATGTCATTTAACTATGAGTTTCACTGTATGATGACAATGGTTTCTTCTGCATTTGAGCAATGCACTGAAAGATGTGGCAATTCTACCAGTTGCTCATTGATTTCCCAGTTGTCATTTGTTTTCATTCAATTATTCTTCAGGTCTCACTGCTGGTAGGAAGTTAAAAACAAAAAGTGAAAAAAGGTTTATCTCGCTCATAAACTTAATTATCTCATTTTAGGATCAGCTATACTTGTTAACAACCATTTTTAAAGATTACCATGGCTTTGATTACAGGTGTGAGTTTTCAGCAGATACCTGCTAAGCATCTGTATTATCTTCAGTAAAATGACATGTTTTCCCAGGCTCAGATATTTTAAGATGTACTAAGACTCAATTTACAATTTACATCACTTTTTCCAAACAAGCTGTCCCGTGGAAAGTCCCCAGCTGCAAAGGTTTCACACACAAAAGAAGTGATGAACCGATATTTGGCAACAAACCCAACAGACCATTGTAAAAATTAGACTCAAGGGGAAAGGGGTTTCTAGCTTAGAAAACACTGACCAGCTTATGTTGCCCCTCCCTGTAAGCCTACAGTCTTGCTGCACAACCAGTTCCATTCTGAAGAGAAACCTTACTTGGTAACACAGTTGTGTATACAAAAGAATCCTACCATCCTACCACACATCACAGCTGCAATGATGCATCCTGGGCCTGATCCAGCACAAGCCAGCGCTGATGGAAAGACATGCTCCATGTTCTTCTGCGATTGCACATGTCCTTGGGCCAGATGACTTGACCCAAGGCAGCCTCCTGTTCCTTCCCCTCTGAAAGGACACACACCCAGGTGTTAGGCCAAAGCACTATTCAGATTTCTTATCTACTGCCAAGAGGTGGAGGCATGAGGAGTGTTTCCAGTAGGAATCATAGTATTATTAAGGCAGCAAAAGGCCTCTAAGATCATCCAGTCCAACTGTCCACCCACCACCAATATTGCCCACTAAACCATACTCCTCACTGCCATATCCCAGTGGTTCTTGAACACCTCCAGAGATGGTGACTCTATCCTGGGCAGCCTGTGGCAATGCATCATCACTCTTTCAGAGAAGAAATTTTTCCTAATATCCAACCTAAATCTTCCCTGAGGCCATTCCCTCTCATCCTATCAAAGGAAGACAAAGTAGGGATCAAACCAAGTCCTACAGATCCAACTGCCTTTGCACCAACAACCACACAAACAGCTCACACCTCCAAAGATTGTAATGACCTCAGAACAGCAAGCAATGCAATGAGTTCTAAGCAAACAAATCTGAAATATGGGAAGAATCCATGAAAGACAGGGAAAGCATGCATAAATCTAGCTGGAAGTTCTTTGAGTTTGTGCAACTTGTGTATCTGGCTCAGCTTCTGTCAGCCTTTGACAATTTGAAGTAAAAGTGTGAGTCAGTGGTGTGCTTAGGTGGCTTGCTCTCTTCTGGCCTTGGAGCAGGAGCACAGCCCAAGGAAGTGTGGTAAGAAGGAGCAATTCTGAGAAAACAAAGACTTTCACAAGATGATTTCTCTCGGCAGCCACAATTTTGCAGAAAGAAAAGATTGTTCACTGCTGACACATCCCAATCTCCTCACAGTTTGGAGGGAGACAGGAGGACACTGGAGTTCTCAGTAAAGCCTGACACGGATCTATCTCATGCTAGAGGCTGCAAATAATACTTTAGATGTCTTCAGAATGAAGAACTCAAGTGCTCGTCTCTTTCAGGCCTTTCCTGTTGCTCTGTGAGCTTCAGAAGTAGTTATTTAGATGTGACAGTGATGGCTTGATAATTAGATTTGATGAGCTTAGTGATCTTTTGTAGACTTAATGATTCTATGATTCAGTGCTACGCTTCAGCCCCTTTTCTGTAAATGAAGACCTAGGCTCCACCAGACACAGATGTGAGATGACGTCAGCTATGGCTTGAAATGAGGTGCTGATAAACACAACTAAATCGAAAGCTCCTCTGCAGCCTCAAAGGTCTCTAGATGAGATTGAAAGCAGAACACGCCATCACATAGAGGAAATGAAGAAATGGAAGCAGCCTATGCAATGGCAATCTCACAGCTGAAGGAAACTCCATGTCGTACCTCTGGTTGCTCGCCCGAAATTTTGGCACCTGTGTCATTCGTCTCAGAGCACTGCAGCGAGGGCAGCAGGTCTGGGGATGTTTTCCCCCTCCGCCTCTGCTGACAGGGGATGTACCAACCGCGACTGGCTTTGTGAGGCTCACAGCGAGCCTTCAGTGTGTGCGAAGGCGGCAACGGGTTGGCAAATACGTCTTGACCTTCTCAGAATGAATCTCACACATGTCCCTGGAGGCGTTTGAGGCCAGATTTGTTGGGGCCCTGGACAGCCTGATTGGGTGGGTGGGAACCCTGCCGTGGGGGGTAGGTGCTCAACGATCTTTCAGATCCTTTCCAACCTAAGCCAATCTAAGGTTCTATGATTCTATCAGGGGAAGGCACATTGAAATCCTGCCAAACCTTTGGCAGAAGCAAGTCTTCTTGGTTAACTACAATTGAGACCCTGAAAACCTCTAGAAAGTCCATGGTGTCCACGGTACTGATCACTTTTGCTTTCAATCCCCGTCTTTGCCCCATTTCAGCCCTCTCCCACCCATCTCACATACCATAAAGCACCAAGACATCAACAGCATTGCTGTGATGGGTAAAGTGAAGCCCAAGTATCTTGGATATTTTTAACCAGCTTGGATACTGGATATTTGGATATTTAAAACCGGCTTCGATGCTTGGTTTGGTTGTGTTCACACTTCTCCATCATTCATAGCTCCATTGACCTGCACAAGCTGAGGACGAAATGGAGCTTGCTCCAGCCATGCTTTTGGCTGTGGTGTTGCTACCCTTGTGGGTCCCCATCAGACACATGCTTCATGACTTCAGTGTGTGCAAGGTGGGGACATCCCTGGGTTTGCAAGCTCTTTCTGAGCTGATGAACACCCTGGAAAGCACCAGCAGCAGAGAAAACACTGAGGAAGTGCTCAGCTCTGCATCCTGCCAAGGCACAACTCATCTGTGGAGCAGAACAAGGGCAACTCAAAATGCTGACAGAGGCTGAGCATGAAGAGCTGAAAAATGGTTCTGAGTGCTTTTCCTCCACAGCATCCAGAAGCAATATTGTCCTGGTACCCTTTGGGGCAGAAAAATATCAAGCTCCAGTCCCTGTGGACCTCCACTTGAGCCTCCTACTTGTTTCTTAATGGAGTGAGCTCATATGGTGAAAAATTGTTTACATATAGCTTTGGAGCCTGAGGCTACTTTGATAAAGGACAAAAATATCAAGCTGACCAGCAACTCCTCCTACGCATTATTCCCACACAGTAGATAAGATTTGTCTTTCTGATTAAGAGACGGTGACATTTACAAACCTTCATACAGTGCAGGCTTCCTGATACATAATTATTTAATCGCAATTCATCTGCTGTTCCAGGTCAAAAGTAAATGTTCAGAGAGAGAAAAAGAGACTCATGAAGCTTTACTACAGTGAGATAGGGCTAAAGGGCTTCTTCTGAAGCCAATCAGTGCACATACATAGTTGGGCACAAAGACCTCTGTGTCATTTGAGATGCACGCAGCGCTTTAGTTAGACAGCCAATGAAACAGTGATAAGGAAAAAGATAGGTAGATGATGTCAGGATTAAGCCTGTGCGCAGTGGTAATCTGTAGCTTAGTTCTGCGTTGTGCAATCAGAGAAAGTGATGCGTGGCATTGAGCAAGACCCCAAAGCACTGTTAATAGTCATAGTGATGCTACGAGCAGTTCCCAGATACATGGAGATTGCTCTGGGAAAGAAAACTCCAGGGGCACTGAGATTTCAGTAAATGTCGATGAGCCTTGTGTGGTGCTGAGTGAAGCAGTGGAAGAAATCAGTCTGCTTAGTCATTAGTGAGGCAGTTGTTTCTATCCACAGATCCACCCTGGTTCATACAAGGGATTAAGCCATAACTACTGCATTTCTTCCATGGAGCAGCTGGGATGAGTATCAGTTCTCTCTGATTTTTCACAATTACTCCAATGGAAGCTTTCCTGGTTGTACTGGTGTGAATTTGGGAAGCAAAGGGAAAAATAACAACCTCACTGCAATAAAAGTGCAGAGCACTGGGATTTGCTGTGTGTTGATAATGGTTCTAATGAATCTTCTAATGAATCTTACTGGTATGCAGGATTGGAGTGATGATACATTACTGTCTGTATCCCTCTGCAAATTAACAAGAACCCTGAAGTAATTTGTACCGTTTATGTCACTGAAGCACAGCCCAGTCTTACCAGACTGCCCCAATACTCTGATTAATATAATTAGCCGTCGTATTTTATGATTATTCCAACCCTTTTCTTTCCAGTCACCCTGAGCCAGAAATCACTTTTCTCTTACAGAAAAGACTATTTATTTTATTATTATTTTGCTTTAGACTCCAAAAGCCCTTCAATTTATATCTGCGAGCCAATCCCCTCTAGTTGTAAACCTCTGGCTGGCAATTTCTCTTGGAAAAAAAACAGTTTTCATCCTCAGCATCTTTGTGTGAGGAAATGGAAGTCACTGTGCTAAAGGAATTGTCCTCTTGCTATTATTTTTCAGCCCCTCTGAAACTTAATACAGACAAAAGGTTGGATAGTTTTGTGCACTGAAATCCCTGAGTAATTCCCTCTGCTGTTGTTGAGAAAGGATGAGAACAAAGCTGGAGGAGCCATGAGGAGAGATCATAGGATCATCATGAAATTAAAGAATGGCTTAGGTTGGAAGGGACCTTAAAGATCATCCAATTTCAACCCTCTATCATGGACAGGGTTGCCATCAGGGTGCCATCATCCTGAAGATGTCATGGGGTTTGGGAAAGAAAACCCATTTCTTCCATTGGAGCAGGACAAAAGGATGAAATTTAGTCGAGGGAGGAGCTAGGCTTGGGAAATTAATCCCACAAGATACAAATAGTGGATATTTCATAGGGTCAGAAATGGAGCCTGCGTTTGGTTACATCTGGGCTGGACGGAGAAATAAAAACAGCTTAAATCTATGGAGTCATTGTAACCCAGAGGTCACCCACTCCTGATCCTGAGCCCTCCAGCACCCTGTTTGCTACAGGCCAGATCCATGTAGACATAAGCTTGGCAACAACCGATGGCAGGAGTTCTGCCCACCCTTTGAAACTCATACAGAGCTCCAGTAATAAAGTCACGTAGCCCTCTTCCTCTCCATGTGCAGTCCCTGTTAAATCACTGAGCAATTTACAGATGGGACTATTTTTAAAGCTTTGTTCCTTTATGACTTCTGTTTATCTTTCTGTTCCATGACGGCTAAAGTAATCCCGGCCTTCAGGAATAAACTCACTGCTTCACCTGTGTTTAGTTAAAGACCACGAGGTGCAGTGCTTCCCACAAACGCTGCTTGTCAAAGGGGCCATGCATCATGCATTGTGCTGGAAATTGTCTTACCCAAATTTGGTGTCTGTTTGATGCCCAATGGAACCGGTGGAGATATTTAAAGTGCTGGCAGGAAATAAAGGAAACAAGCCCTTATTTTCCGTTCTACCGAGATCTCGGCTGAAAATCGAAGAGGTCTCCCAGTCCATCTCCTTTTGTTAATGACACATAGCTGCAGAAGGGGGATTAACTTGGCTAAAAGCAGCAATATCCCCCTTTCCCCATCCAAAAAGGCCCAACAACAACAACAACAACAACAAAACATCTCCATAAATCCCTACTACTAATAAAATAACAAAATAATAAAACATTACATGTGACCAAACTACTGGCGTCAGTTTCTGCTCTGAGATGGATCTTCATCCATCTCCCATTAAAGGCTTTTAGCCAAAGCCTTCATTGGCCAAGTGTAGCTTCTCCAGGAAGTTCAAGCCCTTAACCCTCCAGTCCTTTTTCTGGCAGCCTCAAGCCTGAATGTTTTGTGACAGATGTTCAGGGCCATGGATCATTAAGGGATAAAGATCATTAAGAAATAGGAGTTTGCCTTTTTCAGAGTTAGTCTGGAACATTTCATTCAAAGCCCATTTTGCTGCTCGCTGCATTTTTCATTTTAGTTTTTAGCTGAGAGATCTGTTACCTATTTTCCAGCTGTGCGTGAAATAAACCACAAAGAATTTCTCTTTAAACAAAAAAAAACAAAACAAAACAAAACCAAAACTGCAATAGTGGTCTTGTGTGGACCTCTCGGGAAAAGAGCAACTGCAACATGTTCAAGGCAAGTAGAGAGATCCGAAATCTTCATCCAGCAGATGCTGAGTGCAGAAATTCCTGTTCACAATTTGGGCTTCCATCCAGTGGTTGCTCTGTGCAGGCTGTAGAGATGCACGAAGGTGTTATTTCTAATAATCATAGAATCATAGAATTTACTCTAGTAAGCTAAACACATACAGGGCCTATACTTCGGATTTTGGTATCAGACATGCTGAGTTATCCCTGTTATACCTCTGCCCTGGACAATCCATCCCTCCCTTACATGCCATAGTTTGGGACACCATTTGGTAGGAGCAGTCCTTTGCAGCTTAACCCAAAGCAAAGGGAGAGTCCAAATTCATTTTCTGAGCTCAAGAAACAATACCTGCACTTTGGGGAAAGGCAGCTAGTGATAGAAGAGGAGGTAATGACCTTAAGCTGCAGCAGGAGAGGTTCGGGTTGGATATTAGGAAAAATTTGTTCTCTGAAAGAGTGGTGAGGCATTGGCACAGGCTGCCCAAGGAGGTGTTGGATCATCATCTCTGGCTGTGTTCAAGAACCATTCAGAGGTGGCACTGAGAGACACGGTTTAGTGGGCATGGTGGTGATGGGTTGAGGTTGCATGACTCCATGACCTTAGAGGTTCTTTCCAACCTTAGTGATTCTACAACTCTATGACTCACAGAAAATGCCGTGTGTTTAGCTATTTGGGTTGAGCATCGGTGTTACATCAAAAGATGTTGAGTGGCTTGCTGCTTCTTACATCAAACAGAATGAACACCATGAGGTCCATTAACATCCCAATTTTCTCTTGCTGTTGCTCTGCATGCAATCACCACTTTTTGCTCCATCAGAGATCCACCCCGGCTGCATAAAGCCAACAGATAATGATCCAAATGAGGTTTTAAAATAATTTTATTTGGGAAAAAAACAAAACCTTGCGTGGGCACAGGTTTATGCAGTCCCTCACATTATGAGTGTAACATATTTCCAAGGAACCAATAAGTAACTGGCAAAGCCAGAAAACAGAATTTGATTCCTAGACTGGCGCTTCAGTGTGTCCAGCTGAAGAATAAAAGAAAATGAAAGAGATAGGGGAAAAAAAAAAAAAATCAATCAAACAAACCAAAAAAGAATAACTTCTGATAACTTCTACATGGAAATGTGGCTGCAGTGGCTGTGAGTAACTGATAAAAACACAGACATGAAGCAGGCACGCTGTCCCTGTATTTGCTGGCAAGAATCATCCAGCAACTCCATCCAGACTGCTGAAGGGAGGGTGAGATGGGAAGGGAGCCTGCAAGCACTGCACCGAGGAATTGCTATCAACACGCCACGCTTTGCTTGTGGTGTTTTTCCCCCACCTACTCACACTGTAGGTTTGTGACTTCAATCTGTTTATTTTTAGTGGGAAACATGAGTAGGTAAATATGTGCTCTGAGCTGATATTTTAGGCAGGAAGGTTTAATTATGTATGTGTGTGCACTGTTGTTGTGTTTCTGAGTATTATTGATTTTGGACTCACTCCTGCACATCCCCACACACCAGAAGGAGAAAGAAGTTGTTTGGCTGCTATCACAAACACTTTGTGCTACTGCTGTACAAACTGATCAGGGTGCAGTTATTTTTCCCCTGGTTCTTTGCTAGAAAAGTCAGAACTGTTTGAAGCTGCCAAAAAGATTTGGGGAAGGAAGCCTCCCATTTATCTGCAGAGGATAGGCATTGGACATCCACTTTTCCCCACCTTACACCTGCAAAATGCAGCCACTAATACATACATATGGCCCACGGATGGACTCAGCCTCTGTTCTTCATCTGTATTTGTTTCTTTTGCTGCAAGAATCACAGAATCATGGAATTATAGGGTTTGGAAAGGACCTCTGGGGGTCACCTAGCCCAACCCCATGAGACCAGTGGTATCAGCACCAACAACAGCTATGAACTTGGCCCACTCTGCCAAATCTGTTGATGCCTTACATCATATCACGTGTAATAGGTCAATGAACCAATGGATGGTTGGACTGGATGATCTTGTAGGTCTTTTCCAACCTTGGTGTTTCTGTGATTCTGTGATTCTGTGAAATTGAGTATTTCTCCCTCTGCTTGCATGGTAAATCTGCAGTCTGTCCAATAGTTGTGTAAGCACTTGTTCCAGTCACCTCAAATCCCACAGGCAGCATGAGATCTGTCTAACATGTACAAATGAGTCCTAGAGCATCTTTACATGGGAACTCTTATCTTTATAAAATGCAAAACTAACACTGAAATTGGGATTTTGGGGCAAATTTTATTTGACACCCAATTTTGTTCAGACTCCTTGGGTGAAAATCTCTCAGGGCTAATACTTGTTTTTGCAGAAAAACTACAGTTCAGTCCCAAACCTGATCCACATGCCTTGGATAAGATCAAAAAAATAGGATCTTAGAATCATGGAATCATTAAGGTTGGAAAAGACCTCTGAGATCATCGCATCCACCCATCACCACCATGCCCACTAAACCACGTCCCACAGTGCCACATCTACCCTTTTCTTGAAACAATGCTAAGAATTTTGAAGCAGATAGGCAAATTAAGGCATAAAAGATTGGCAGATAGGCATACAAGATGGCACAATTTTGATTAAAACAGAATAGAAATTTGGACAAGAATTTAGACTGAACGACTCAGATCAACATGGACTATCACCAATTACTGTATCATCCATAGCTTTACCCTGCATCATGTTTTTTCCAGTCTATAAATCAGGCAAACTTAATTAATGACTGTCACCCCACGCAGACATCTCCTCTAATCACACTGTCATGACAATACATATTTGTAGTATTGCAGATGTTCAGGACCATCTTATAAACAGGATGTAAGTGAACATCTATTAAAAAATTAACTAGATTGCTGCAGTTGCTAAATATTATTAGATGTTTCATAATACCAAGTGCTTTATGGCCAACATATAAACCAGCAGCTGCTGTTGGACAAGTTTGTTTTTCCACTCATAATCAAATTTTGGCTTGTGAAATGGTGCTATTTACTACCCTTATTCTTTTTCTGGGAATTTTTGCAACAAGCACAGACAAATAGAAAAAAAAAAAACAAAAAACAAAATCTATCTTAGCTTTTTTTTCATGAGTTTCTTTTTTTTGTGTGTGTGTTTAATCCACCCACCCACTTCCCTGTTGATTGCTGATAGCTCTCCTCTCTTGCTTTTTTGCTGTTGGAAATGGCTCATTGCCTCTGCATCTGCTGCACAGGGGGTATTTTCCAGGTCCCACATCTGGGTGGGTGCCCAAGACTCCTTCCTGGATCTTCACCATTGTGAAACTGGGTTGTGCACCAGATTTTCTACGTATTATGATTTCCCTACAAAAGAAAGCCTGGAGCACACTTACACTGCAGCTATAGCAAACAGGTCTGTCATTGCATGGCTGATAGGTCAATATTTGGGAGAGTCATTGCATTTGTTACAAGGTATGCACAGAGGATACTTAGAGGTAGAAGTATAGAAGAGAAACAATCTCATTTTTCTCAGGTTCTTGAGTAAATTACAACAATGTGAAGATGGAGCATGCCTCTTGGCATAAATTCATCCAAAGGAGACATCACCAGCAGACTGGCCAGGCAAGGGTGACAACTCATCCAGCATCAGCTATAAGAGAGGAACATCTAGCCTAGGACATTATTTTCCCACACCACTGCAGCACCCTGAAGGTCTACAAGGGATCCACCTGGCTCACAGGCAAAGCACAAAGCAATGGGCAGACAGGTGGATGCAGATGGAGGAACACTGGGAACAATCAACAACCATCACTGTTCAGCAGAAGTCATCAAGGTTTCTGCTCTATTGGTGATGGAGGTCTCCCTACGGGGGAATTTTCCCAACAGTGAGGCACAGACTGGAAAAGCACAGGTAGATCTTTGGAATCTTTTAATAGACAGGTAATTATGGTCACATCCAAGCAGAGGCAGTTGGACTCTTCGCAATGGGTGTGAGAATCATAGAATCATAGAATGGTTTGGGTTGGAAGGCACCTTGAAGATCATCTAGTTCCAATCCCCCTGTTATATGCAGGGACACCTCCCTCTAGATCAGGTTGCTCACAACCCAATCCAGCCTGGCCTTGAGTGCTTCCCGGGAGGAGGCATCCACAACCTCTCTGAGCAACCAGTGCCAGTGTCTCATCACCCTCAGTGAAGAATTTCTTCCTATTACCTAGTCTAAATAGATCCTCTTCCAGTTTAAAGCCATTTCCCTTCATCTTGTCGCCAGCTGCCATTATAAAAAGTTCCTCCCCAGCTTTCCTGTAGGCCCCCTTCAGGTCCTGGAAGGCCACTGTAAGGTCTCCTCAGAGCCTTCTCCAGACTGAAGAGCCCCAACTCTCTCAGCCTTTCCTGAAAAGAGAAGTGCTCCAGCCCTCTGATCATCTTTGTGGCCCTCCTCTGGACCCCCTCCAGCTGCTCCATGTCCTTATGGCAACACAGCCACAGCGCTGCACCTCAGCACTGGGCTCTGACCACTCTGCTCCATGCTGACACTGCTCTGGTTCCCACTCCTTCCCACAGCAACCTCAGAACCTGCATCTAAAACACAATATTTTTCCCCAGAAAAAGTTCATTTTCCTTCCAGAACCTACCTCTCCATCTTCCATTGACTCCCATTGACTTTTGACTATTCCTCTCTTTGTTTTCTGATCTTTTCTTTGGTTCCTAAGTCCACACTTTCCTCTTTGAGACCAGGACCCCAGAAGGTATGCAGCCATACACTTGAAGTCACCAACCCAGCTATGCTAGGATCTCTCCTTTTCTACCCTCAGTGATGGTGAAAACCTGTGTTTTTCCTGTAAGGCCCAAGATCAAGACTCTCATTCCAGAGCACACTGCCTTATCTCTATATTTTCATCTAATTACTCTTTTCTTTTTCCTCACATTCTTTAGCCTTGTGCCTTTGCCCCTTCCCTGTGTCCATGTGTCAAACATTCTCTGTTCTTCAAAGCACTGCTTAAAATGCAGCCCTCCAAGCAGCACTCCTCTTCTAATCACTGTTAACCCCGGATAATCCTCACCATGGAATATTTTCCCATGTGTTTAACTTTGCTGCTTTAGATCTCAAAGCCTTCTGGACAGGGAGTATGTATCATCTGTAATCTATAAAGTACCGTTCGTGTCTGTGCTTCTTTACAAACCTTATCTAATACCTGGATTTCACTGCAGTGTATTTATGATCAGCCACAAAAGGATGAGGGGGACAAACTGAGATGTGAAGTTAACCATTTAAAGCCTAAAACAATGAACCCAACAGCACAGAATTGCTCAGGTTGGAAAAGACCCTCAAGATCATCAAGTCCAGCCTCAACCTAACCATACTACCCTAACTCTTAACAACCTACTGCTAAGTCATGTCCCTGAGCACCACATCCAAACGGTTTTCAAACACATTCAGGGATGGTGACTCAACCACCTCGCTGGGGAGCCTATTCCAGTGCTTATCAACCCTTTCTGTAAAGAAGTTTTTCCTGATATTCAACCTAAACCTTCCCTGGCACAACTTGAGGCCATTTTCCCTCGTCCTGTCACAAAGAGATGGATTTCACAGGAGATGTTGCTTTGTATTGTAAAGAAAGTTTCATTCACAGCTACACGTGAGCAAAGAGTTGGGTTGGTGATTTTTTGCTTTGTTGCTTCCATCCAGAAGGAATTTCCTCTGTAGCACAGGTCTGTGAATAGGTATCTCATGTTGCTTTATTCTGATGGCAACTGCTAGCAGATATGGCCTGGACAACCAGAGGACCACGCTGAGGACCAGGTTCTGACCTTGTTTGGCTTACTGGGAGAGTTGTAGACAGTGAAACGAGGCATGCGGACTGCCAAAGGTCAAGATAGTATGGAAAAGATAGAAGTGCCTTTTGACAGCTAAGAAGAACACAGGGTGACCTTCAGCTCTGTTGTACTCAGCAAAGCAGCACCTCCTGACCTACATGGTGAGAAGATCATTTGGGAACAGAGGGAAAGGCAGCTTAGAGTATCAGATCCTTCATAAATCATGCTTGAGCTCTAACATCACTGCAAACAAACTCAGCAGTTGCCCAGCCACCAGCAGTAAAAGGCTTGGCAGAACACACAGCACCAGCTGCTGTATCTTGCACACAAAGTCAACACCTAGATTGCTGTAGCTTTATAAATTTAAGTTACAACGAGTGGCTGTTCCTCATGTTCTTATATTCTACCCTGAGTGAAGTGGCTCAGCAGAACAACAGCCAACAATGTATATCACTATATATACATACGTATATTTCTATACATATACAATATTTTATATATTATATATATATATGTATATGTACACATAATTTCTATCTATTTTTTTCTAAAAGTACTGCATACCTAGTTTCTGGCAAATGGGCTTGAAGAGTCCAGGTCATTCTATAGAGCATACAAATGCACAATAAAATCTGAGGGTGGCACAAGTAATTTCCTCTTTATTTGAAATATGAATCTCAACATGTAATTGATTGGAACTGAGGTTCATGAGCAGATCTGTGAGCTATGAGAGTAGCTCTACTACTCTCTGGTGACCTGATTGATGAGCACTCTGTTTGAACCCAGCCAAATACCCTTCACCAAGCCCTCCAAACCACTTTAACTCATTTTGGAACCACAAAAACCAAACCAGCCTTGAACACCACTACATATTTATATTTGTACAGAATCATAGAATGGTTTGGGTTGGATCTGGTTCCATGGGCAGAGTTGCCACGTGCTAGATCAGGTTGCCACAACTGTAGCTGCAACTTCTAAGGATGTATAAGGCACGGGTTCTTTCTGAGAGAAACAAAACTTTCACTGAACAAGCTGTGCAGTTCTCAAAAGATAACATTTACAGTATGCGGAGCTGCCTTCACTTCTGAAAGCAGCTGCAGAGATGCTGAGTTGAACATTACAGTCCAGAATTTGCCCACATACTTTAGGCAGTTAATTTTGGCAGTGCCACTGATGGAGGGTGTGTAAATTTCTGCAGTCTAATTCATTATCTTGGCTTGGAATTAGGTAGTAAAGATCTATGGACATAATAGGTAATAAATATGACATACCTATAATAGACTGAAAAGACTGAAAAAAATAAGTCAGAAAATGTGCGCTGCTGTTCCTTGGTGGCATAGGCTTCCTCTGGGGAGAAGATAATGCAGGGAGGACTGTGGATGAGGAAAGCAGGTGTGTTTTGTTGGTCAAACAACACCTGAGGATGTTACAAGGTAGGGAGGAAGCATTCTGGGTGAAGGTAATTTGTCAATTAAAAGTTGCCAGTTAAAGAAAAGAATTCGCAGGAACCTGAGGGAAGTGAGGATACCAGATGAGAAGCAAGATTAGCAGATCAGGATGGCAAACTGGCCCCGAGGAAAGACACAGCAGTTGGTTAATTACATGAGGAGAGGTGGGGACCGGAGGGAAGACTCTAGAAGATGCATTTTTCTCTTTCTTTCTTTTCTTGTTTTGCCCTAAGTCCACACAGTATCCAAGCAACCCAGAATCACAAATGGATTTTATCCTCACGCTACCCTGCAAAGCGAGGAGATGGCCAAATGCTTGGGAGCTGAGGCGAAGAGCAGAGCGAGTGATGTATTTGCCTGGGGTCATAGGGACTGTCTAACTCCAGTCTGGCATTTTTACCACAAAGGCATGCTCCCCTTGAAGGGGGGAAGCTGGTCAGCAACTTGCTGGTGTTTATTTGAGAAGAGAGGCCTGAGGGTAAGAAAAGCATTAACCAAGAAGGGACAGAGATTTCTCTCTCACATACACAGATCACCTTGTTGTTATAGAAATTGAGTTACAGAAGTTGAGTTACGGAAGTTTTCCACTGGAAAAAGAATACATAAGCACTTTTCCCACCTGTGCCCACACGCTGGAGCAAAGCTCACCATGCATATTTCTGTTGGGTCAGCTTGTGAAAGAGGGTAGTGAGATGGGGGAATCTTGGTGAAGGCTGATAGAGGTTCTCTAAGGACAGCGTCATACTTTTTCCAAAAGTTGCATGAAGACAATTCTTGTATCTTTTCTGACACGGAGGCTTCATGTTTCCTTTTCTACCAGCTGGACAACCTGGTGATGGTATCAGTATGTATGTATCAGATAGTATATGGAATCATGGCATCCTTTGAGTTGGAAGAGACTTTTAAAGGCCATCTGGTCCAACTCTCCTGCACTGAACAGGGAAACCTACAGCTCCATCAGGTGCTCAGAGCCCCCCAAGCCTTACCTGGGTGTCTCCAAGAATGGGAACACGCACCACATCTCTTGTCAATCCATGCCAGTGCTTCACTACCCCTATTGTAAATAACTTTTCCACATATCTAATCTAAATCTCCCCAAGATTCTCCAGTTTTGCCCTCTCTAGGAGTCTTCTCCCACCTGTCCCTAGAGACCATTACAGCCCAACAGAAAATATCAGGAAGCATTATCTTTGCTTAGTTCCATTTCTCAAAGAAATGCTTGCAGCATTATCCTGGAGAGTTGCCATCCTAAGCAATGGTGACTTGCATGAAGGCTGTGAAAAGGCAAAACTTAATTACAATTTCAGAGAGTAAATTACCACTCACGTTCTCTCCAACCCTCATTTGTTGCTCTTACACTTGTTTTCCACACTGTCAGTGGTTAACATAAGAACTTTATTCCATTACAGAAAACAACTATCCATCCTCTTTCTCATAAAGACAAATAACAGAGGACTTCCCACAAATATTTTAACCCATCACAGTTTCTTCAGTTGTGGGCTTCTGAGAACATTGTGTTCAAGACATTTTCAAATAATGGCTTTTCTATTTCTATGTCACCTATAAAATGTTTCCCCTTTAGAATCGCAGAAAACATATAAAGAACTAAACAGGCCTGCATCTTTTCTTTTTTACTTTTGGGTATCACTTCAAATGTCAAGGAACGAAGAGCAGAAGAAGAAACTAAATACAAGTTGTTGAATGGCATCATTTCTCTCTTCCAGTTGAGTCTGGGAAAGAAATGAAGAATTCGTGTTTGTAATGTCATGGTACATGGTGTGATGAGATTAAAGGATTTGGGGTTTTTCTGGTAGCAATTTGTTGTGGATTGTTGAGCTATTTCCTTTGTGAAGTGATCATGAAGGAGACCAGCCTGCTACCAAACTCAAACTGCATCATAAAACAGTGATTAAGTATTATTGTTTTTCACAGGAAACAACACATCTCACTGTAAACAGTTTGTGATGTTCTGGTTTGAGTTCCCCATGAAACATCTGCATAGGGTTGTTTATGCTCCTGCAAAACAAGAGGGAGTTTGCACCATGGCTGGAGAAATGTGGCTTCAGTCCTACAGGGATTCATGCAGGTGGTACCTGGAAAGACACCTGAGGCTTTGATTTATCCTTTACGTCAATAAGCGTACGTTATTGGGACAAAAAAAAAAAATCATACATTTAAGACAAAACTCATCTGCCAGCTCAGCCCTCCAGCATCCAAACGTGAGGCCATAAAAGAAGAAAAACCAAACACGCAATGTTACGTGCTTGTGTTTGAGAACTGAAGCACCCAATTAAATACATCAGTTTTTTTCCCAAGCAGCAATATTTCTCTTTTTCCATTATAATCAGGATCTATTATTTTGCCAAAACCTTTGTTTGGTGATACAAACTGCCAGAAGCTGATTCTAAAATCAAACAGAATTGAAGCACAGAAAACCATGTAAATCCAAATGACGATGGTCTTTGGTTCCTCAGCTTGACCCACTCTCGCTACACATGAGCTCCTCACTGTCACAGGCATCAGAAATCTCACGGATTTCTTGCTTTTGTATTACCACAGGCCAGCAGTATCCCACACAATTCAGAAGACAATGGAAAAATAAAACGGTATGATAATATAATGCAATAGGGAGGAAGTGACAGGAGCAAGTCTCAGACCTTTCTTACCGTATTTCATCATTTACGTTGGATATTAGAAAAAATTTCTTCTCGTGAGGAGTGATTGGGCACTAGAACAAGTTGCCCAGGGAAGTGTTGGGGTCACCAGGCCTGGAGGTGTTCAAGAACTGTGGCGATGTGCACTGAGGGACATAGTGGGCATGATGGGGGGTGGGTTAGGGTTGGACAGGGGGATCTTAGAGGTCTTTTCGAGCCTAAGTGATTCTATATTCTATGATTCTATGATTCTACTTCACCCTTCCACACTGTTTCATTAAGATATGGATGAAAAGAAACTGGAGTACTCTTCAATAAACCTTCAGAAGATGCTGATGCTTCATGTTTTTATGAGCCCCCAAGCAATGAGGCCAACATTCCAAGCACTGTGCTTCCCAAAAACAAACTCTTCTTCCAGAAATATCTTTCAGACATCATCTGAGACCTTTGAAATCTGCTCAGCACGAGTTCTCCCCCAAAATTCCTCATCAAGGCGGTGCTCGCTGCAGCTAATTACACAAAGATGTTTTTTCCCTGCAACACAGCCTCTGGCCACTTCTTCAGTCACCTTCTTTGACTCTTTGTCAAACTCTGGACGGTTGCATGGACCAGCTCCATGTCATTCCCTCAGGTCCTGTCACAGAGAGCAGAGATCAGTGCTCCCCCTCCGCTTCCTGTAAGGAGCTGCCGGCCATGATGAGCTCCAGGCCACCATGAGGAAGCTGCAGGCTGCCATGAGGCCTCCCCTCAGCCTCTTCTTCTCTGGGCCGAACAACCCAAAGGACTTCAGCTGCTCTTCACACACCTCTTCCCCTCCAGACCGTTCTCCATTTCTATAGGCCTCCTTTGGACACTCCCTAAGAGTGTTATGACCTCTCTGGTTAGGAGGAGATGGATCAGAACCAGGCATGCAGAGATAATTTTCAGAGACTTTTCCAAAACTGATAGTTTGTGGGAGAGCAGGTAGAATTTGTACATACCGCGACAGCAAAGCTCACTGTCACAGTCTCAGAGCAGTAAGGCTGTAGCCAAGCCACCATGCTCAGCACAGATCGTGTTGTGTCAGCACACAGCGAGGCTGGGTTCCTGCCAAGCCAACCAGAAGGTATCCACGCTAAGTCCTCTTGGGTTGGATTATTTACGTTTTGGTGTTAAAATCTGACAAGTAAACCTAGCAATATTTGTGGCAAGGCTCCAACAGCAGCAATAGCAAATGTTATGTTAACACAAGTTACTGCTTGCTGCACTGCGATAACACAACATGTCTGGTCAAGGGAAGCAGAGAAGGCCAACCAGCCAGCACAAACTGCAGGAACAGGAATACCCTGTATCATTTGGCTTTTTTTTTGCCATATTTTGGTGACAATGAGTGAAAAATGCTGAATGTCAAGTATAGGTAAAGAAGGAATGAGTACCGGAGAATCATAGAATCCTTAAGATTGGAAAATACCACTAAGATCACCCAGTCCAACCATCTGCCTATCACCAAGATTAATTAGCAACATGCTAAGTGCCACAACTACGCATTTCTTGAACATCTTCAGGGACGGTGACTCAACCACTTCGTTGGGCAGCCTGTTCCAGTTCCTAACCACTTTTTCAGAGAAGAATTTTTTCCTGATATCCAATCTGAACTTCCCCTAGCACAACTTGAGGCCATTCCTTCTCATCCTATCCCTGTTACACAGAGAGTAGACCATCTCCCACCATGCCACAACCTCCTTTCAGGTTATTGTAGAGAGCCATAATGTCTCTCCTGAGCCTCCTCTTCTCCAGACCGAACAATCCCTGTAAAGCCACTCCCCATAAAACTGGTGCTCCAGACTCCTCAAAGCTTTGCTACCCTTCTCTGGACACAATCCAGAGCCTCAGTGTCCTCCCTGTAGTTTTGGGTCCAAAGCTGAACACCAGTGCCGAGAGGGACAATCATCTCCTGCTGACTGCACGGTTTCTGATACAAACCAGGATTCCATCAGTATTCTTTGCCACCTGGAGTGCCAAACAACACCCCCAGATCCTTTTCCTTCAGCTTTCCAGCCACTCTGCCCCAGGCCTGTAGCATTACCTGGGGTTGTTGTGATCAAAGTGATCTGACACTCGGTCTTGCTGAAATTCATCCCATTGGCCTCAACACATTGATCCGTCCTGTCCAGATCCCTCTACAGGGCCTTCCTACACTCAGGAATAATGCTTCCCTCTGATTTGGTGTCATTTGCAAACTTACTGAGGGTATGCTCAATTCCCTCATTCAAATCAAAGAAATTATAAGTATCCAGGAGGAACTATCATCATGTTTTGCGAAAATAAAACCCAGGCTGTTCAGATGCATCCCTACATTCCAATTGCTTATCATCTTCTAGGGCTCACAAGTGATCTCAAAAAAACAGTGAAGGAGCTGCCATGACTTTAATGAATATTAACATAGAGCACCGTAACAAAAGAGCAGTGAATGTTTTTGCAAGATGGACTCATTCGTTTGCAGGGAACAGTATAGTGTAATCAAAAAGCCACAAAAATGTGAAACAAAACACATTGGAATCCTTGCAGAAGACTCCATAAGATCCTGGGGAATTGTATCGTATCTATTGTCACTATTGTACCATGAATCATAGAATGGCTTAAGTTGGAGGAGACCTTAAAGCTCATCAAGTTCCAAGCCCCCTGCCATGGATGATTGCCACCCATCAGATTAGACTGCCCAAGATCCCATCCAACCTGGTCCTGAATGCCTCCAGACATGGGACAACCTCAGCTTCTCTGGGCAGCAGTGTCAGGGCCTCACCTCCCCCGAGTAAGAAATTTCTTCCTAACATCTAGTCTGAATCTCTCCTCTTCTAGTTTAAAGCCATTCCCCCTTGTTCTATCTTTATCTATCCATGTAAAATGTCAGTCTCCCTCCTGCTTATAAGCTCCCTTCAAGTACTGGAAAGTAATAATGAGATATCCCCAGAGCCTTCTCTTCTCCAGGCTGAACAAAACCAACTTTCTCAGCCTTTCCTGATACGAGAGGTGATCCAGCCTCCTGAGCATCTCCACAGCCTCCTCTGAACCTGCTCCAAGAGCTCCACATCCCTGCTGTACTGGGGACCCCAGACTTGAACACAGTACTCCAGATGGGGCATAAATCTCATCACTTCTGGGAGTCTTCACTCATCCCATTTGACAGGAATCATAATTTCATGGTTGAAGTCACACAGCTTTTGATGGCGTGATCAGCAAGCTGCAATTTTCACATTGTATTTCTTGGTTCATATCTGACCTGTAGAGCTAACCAGTCCTGGGCTGAAAAAGAGGTCCTTAGACAGCTTGTCTTTCTCCCTTTCTATTTCACACCAGCCCCATGGCTCCATCTGCCTGTGGGGTGGTATCTCAAAGACAACATGGCGTCTCTGATATCTGAAGTATGAGAATCCAGATCTTCTATACTTAGTCACACAGTGGCTTCATGCTTTTCTGCAGTCATCCTAATCATTTGGGAAACTTCATGATTTCCATGGGGAATCTACTCAGATTGGAGCTAATCTCTGTGCTGTAGACATCATTGCAACATGACCATGAAGAAAAGGACAAAGGAAAAGGTAACCATGAAGCCCCTTGGCAAGCACACAAAGGACATCCTTTCTGCCAGAACCAAGAATGAGGGTGTGATTCATGATGAAAACAAACCTCACCCTCTTAAGAAAGTTGTTGGACAGGAAAAGTGATTTTCAGTGACGCTAAGAACTTTAGAAAAATTATTTTCTAGGGGTGGAAGGTGAGGAGGAATGAGGTAATGGGTCCACCTTGCTCAGGAATTTGATATCTTTGTTTTACTTTGAGAGCCATTGTAAGCTTTGCAAACAAGAGTGCCACCACCAAATCAACCATCTGGGTACAAAATGGGCTAGCCATGTCTCACTGTAATAGGATCTGCAGCTCTTGGAGGGGGGGGGATTTTGGCCTATTTTATTTCAAGAACAACTGCAAATACCCTTCTATAAAGTGTTCTAACACTTCTGGTAACAGAAGAAACTGAGCGCCACGGTACATACAGAGCACCGGGAAATTGCTCTATGAATCCATACACTACCATCAGTCTAATCTGATAATTATTTGTAATAATGCCCTGTTCTGAGCTCTTTGTAATCAGACAACTCTGGTTTGCAGTTTCTTTGTCCTGAAAAGTTTTTGCAGATCTTTGGTGTTGTTTTGGTCCATTCAGCCCCATCTAATGCAGGAGAACTTGTTCATCCCTGAGGGCAAGTGCAATCTTAGCCACAAAATGAGTTTGTATATCCTCAAGGCACATAGATCAAAATCACTGCTTTACAGGGAAATCAGCCTAAAAACTTCCAATATTTAGTACATATGGGCTAGCAAAAGCCTTAAATCAGAACTAAAACCATGCTGTGGTCACCTATGGATCTGTACATGGAAGATGCATGGTGTTCACTAACTCCAATTGTAGATGAACGCAATTAAGAAAACATTTCTGAGCATCCCAATCCTTCTCCAGACACTATTTTCAATATTAAGAAATACTAGAAAGTGAGAGATCACCACAATGCTTTCTTAGTTCCCAGTGTCACCGTAGTCCAAATGTAGGGATTATATACAAGTAGAGTCCGGAAAGGAAAACAAATATCCCTATTTCTGGGAACCCTGGAGCTACAAAACTTTGTTCTCACTAAACTCATGCTACTTCCTACTTCTTGTGGTTTGTTCTCATGCTGTTTTTAACCTCTTCTCAATCCAATACAGTATTTCCATTTCATGTCCAAAACAAACCAAGGAAAAAACAGAAGACACAGTGCATATGAAAAACAATTGAACAGAAACCTTTTCATTCCCAGAAGGATTTTAGCCACAATTTAGGTCAGTTCTACTTTTCCTTCTCTTCTCTCCTAATGAGTTCACATGTTACTATTTTAGCTCATTACAAAAGCAGCACTGAAGTGTCTCTAAATGAAACATAGGCTCTGTTTTCCCATTGAATAACAAAAGGTGCAGGTTTGGAAAAAAAAAAAATAAAAAATTCCAGCTAGACCATTTGGTTTAAAGGTGATTTTTCCTATCTTATTGCTACATCCTCTTATTAAGAAAAATAACTGGGTGGAATGAGAAGGAAATATCATGGAATCACAGAATTGTTTGAGTTGGAAAGGACTCTTCAAGGTCACCTGGTTCACCTCCCCTACAGGGAATAGGGACATCTACAGCTAGATATACTCTACATGCTTTGAGAACTTGGGAAACCAAGGCATGCAGAAAGCAAAGTCTTCTTTAAGAGCTACTGAAGAGCCCATCAACCCCAATTAGAACACTGAGCACTCGTATCATCCACAGTCAGATCACCATCCGTGCTCCGAAAACCTTGTAGTGTTCAGTCCTTTCTAGGTTGGGATGCCCTTTCATGATCTCTCATTTTTGAAAGCACACTGCTTGCAGGAGGCAAAAGGGTTGGGTAAATAGCAGAGTAGGGATGGCAATGCAGGGTGGTACATCCTATCGTGGTGGCAACTGCTGGGCATTTCCACCCAAAAGCAACACAACGAACTGAGCATCAATCAGTCATATTCCCAGCTGCAAGAGTAAGACATGTCCATGTCTTTGCTGGGATGGTAGAGGGGAAAAAAAAAGGCTTTGTTTTTTCATTTCTCAGCAGATATGGACACAAGAAAGGCTTACAATTGATAAAAGGGGAGGAGGTCCCAAACGTGGAACTGCAGAAGGAAGAACGCTTCTTCATTCACCTGCCAGGACAAATTGAAGTGCAATTACAAGAGAAAAGCTTCAATTTTGGCTCAGGATTAGTGCTACTTTACGCAGTCCCGCTGTCCCAAAAGGCACTCGCTCCCTCACAGTACCCCAAAGGAGCTGTTTATAATAAGGGCTCTACTTTTATTTCTTATTTCAAAACAAACCTTTGCCATTTCCTGACCAGAAAAGCTGTGCTTTTAATTCTGTGCTAGAGACTTTGAAAGTCGAGAGACTGCTGCTTTCCACTATAAATAGCCTGGGCTCGCTATGACATCTGACTGTGACATTTAGTTCAAACAAAGAAAGAAACCTTGACAGGAAACAAACAAACAAAAAGATAGAAGGGGGGGAAAAAAAAAAAAAACAAACCAAAAACAAAACACACACAAGAAAAGAAAAGGAGTTCTTCCATCTCTGGGAGAAATTCATTTCTGGATAATGTCATAACCTTGAACAAAGTCCTTGTTTCCAATCCTTGAGACACATCCCCACCCCATAGAAGATGCTTGATCCTCGTTCTGGAGGAGGCAAATCTTCTCCACATGACACACAGTAGGAAAATTCTCTTCCAGCATCTCTCAAAATAGTCTCAAAGAATTTGCTGGTATCATTTTCACACTCCAGAAAGTCCATGGTCACCATAGCTTCAAATTACTGCCTTTATTTCCCAGAGCCCTGAAAGCAGTGGCTGTTGCATCACATGTGTTTGAAACCCTCCCATCAACACGCACATCAACAAGCAAGAAGACGTAAGTCCCAAGATGTGCACCTTGCCATAGGCCAGGCAATTGAAAACTTGAAACAGAAGTGATTTCTCCAAGTATTTTACATTGCTAGTTTTTTGGCTTCCATTTAGGTTTCTTGGAGTACAGATGGAAGGTGATATTCTCCATGTGTATGAATACACAATGTGTGTGTGGAGTGGTTGTAGGGTCCCCACCTCGGAGATCTCCAAAAGCTGCTTGGAAGTGATGCTGGGCACTCTGCTCTGGGTGTCCCAGCTGGGGCAGAGGTACCCATGTAGAGGTCACAAACTCAAGACCAGAAAATTCCCCATGAGGGTGGTTGAACACTAGAACAGATTGTCAAACTTTCACCCTTGTGTATTTTCAAAACTCATCTGGACATTGTCCAAAGCATCCCCATTTTCCACCTGGAAAGTGGGTTAAGTTTATCTTGTAAAGCAGATAGATCAGATAACAGGTCTGAAATAAACTGATGGGGAAAGCTGATATCCAGGAACAAAGAGAACTGGAAGAACGGAGACCTGAAGAGGTATTGAGCAAAATCTATCTTGCTTGCCTTTCTTTTCAAAAGGGCTGCTGCATCAAACAGCACTTCAACATTTAAGGATTAGTTTATCTGCTGGAAAAGCCCAGCCTGATCCAACATCCATTTCAAAGTGTTTACACTTATGGAGACAGTCAGTGGCCAGAACGATGAGAACAGTGTGGCAAGGACTCTCATAACTCACTGTTACAGAGACAACCAGTCTGTTATGTTCTGCATAGGCATTTGAAACAAACAACAATAAAAAACATTCTTAGCAGCAATCAAAGAGTTTGCAAAGAAGCCTTCAGAGCCTTCAGTTGATTTCTGGTAGAGAATGATGTGAAAGAAGTCCCAAAGTCCTGGAGTCCTACAAGCCAGTACAGTACAAGCCAGTTCTGGCCAGCAGCTACGGAAAGCTGTTTGTTAAAATAAATGACATGGAATTGGCTGTAACAAGCAATAAATTAGACATGTTCTCACACTAAGAGTTGTCATAGTTTTAGCAAAACCTCCATCAGAGAGGATGCTACATGTATTTTGGCCACTTGACTGACAAAACCTCTTTGGATTCTCATACGTCGTTGAAAGACATCCCTGCTCCCTCTACGGGTTCCCTGATAACCCAAGGAGCTCAAGTTCCTCAATCCCACCCAAGTTGGGCAACATGAGGTTAAAGAGCCACTGATGTCAAATTCCTTCTTGCTTCGGAATCCACAAACACATTTAAAAACATTTTTTTCCTCACTTTCTCTTTGTTAAACTCATCATGGCGACCTCTAAACTTACCCTAAGCTACATTTTACATTGCTGCAGGAGGAAATCAGATTCACAAATTGCAGAATGGCTTCAGGACAGACTTTGGATGGGGGAAAAATTCTTCAGTCCCATAGCATTGAAGGAAACTTCACACGAGTTGTTCGTTACCATTCTTAATGGCTTAAGGGAGTAAGTCCTGAGCCCAATATAGCCATAAAGGCACTGAATGGGCTGTATGGCCAACAGAGGAGAGCCTCTAAGCAGTGTGATTTTTCTTGCTCAGTATCTTAATTACGATCAGCCCTTTCTGGATTGAACTTTTGCAGTGTGCCCATGGGGGTTTCATAACCACCTTTGTCTGCAAAACACTTCTTAGTTCTCAGGAAATGTTGATATACCAGGGGAAAAAGCACACATAGAGTCTCACATTTCCCTGACTTTGATTTTTTTTTGGAGGTCTTAGACTTTCTCTTTTAATCCTATTTAGGCATGTGATCTGTTCAAAGGGTTCTCCCCATGTAAGATGACATTTGTAACTCCAAGCAGTTTCATGCTTTGTATTTTGTCCTCGATTTTCAAAAGCCCATTTTGTCACAGGAAGAAAGACAGAGACTAAGAATGAATTTCTCCTAAGGGTTAAACCTCTCCAGGAAACGTGCTGCCCTCTGAGACTGCAAGCATCCTTAAAAGTATTCCTGACTTCTCCTTTATTTCAGTACTTTCTCCTGACTTTGTATCAGATTTTGAAAATCCATATACACATCAGATGCACCACCAGAGCACATTTACTGAAACGTTGAATTCAAAGCAACTCCTTTTTTACTTGCTCTCCAGTTCCTCCACATCTTCTCGCTACATTACAACCCAATTAGCTGCCAACTCCTAAGAGCGTAGACTATCATCATCATAGCTCACCTTTATTCTGTTCCAAGGGGAATCATCACATTAATTTCAGGAAGGACGATGCAGCTTATGAGTGATAAGGGATATGCAAATGTTAATGTACACGCTGATGGTTTATTTTTAGGAGCTGAGCGATATTTATAAGGCTGCAAGGAATGGGTGCAGGGCTACAGCAGGATTCTCTTCTGTAGGGAAGAAAAGGGAGAGAGGGCCGAGTGGGTTATCTCATCTTGCACATTTCTTATTGCTAAAGGTATTTATGAGGTTTAAGTGCTAGAACAATTAATTAAGTAAGGGAATCTGAAGCAGCTCATTTGGGAAAGAATGGGAAGAGGAGGAGCTTCAAGTTAACCTGACCACATTGATTTCAGCAGTCCTTTTTTTTTTTTCTAAATGTCTTACATGACCCCAGCTAGCTCCCCATGCGCTCCCATTTGCCAGCCTATAAAACAGCTGCTTCTTAGAGTAGCCCTAAAAGCTTTCATGTTTCTCAAGACATGGCTATCTTCAAGCGACTGTCAAATATGTCACTGCAGATCCGCTCATACCTTTGCTGCAAAGACATCACTAATGGTGCAGACAAAGTTCTTATATAAAACATCAGATCTAACCAGGACTTAACAATATATGTAATACGTTAGCAGCAGTGAATTCACCTTATGCAGTTTCTTAGTATTCCCTTTTTGATCGCAAAAAGCATAGGATCATAGAATCCAATGCTAGGATCCTAATCATAGGATCATTAAGGCTGGAGAAGACCAGTGAGATCCCCAAGTTCAACCCCAACTCACCCTCCTATGCCAATGCCAATGTCTCTCAATGCCACATCTTCATGGTTCTTGAACACCTCCAGGGATGGTGACTCCACCACCCCACTGGGTGAACCTAAATGTGAAACTAGAACTTATGGCAACATTTTTGCACAAATGTGCTGAAGAAAAACCTTGCTCTGCTTTTTCTTTTTATGGCCTTTCAGATCTTGATTATGGCAGGAATGCTGCGAACACAACAAGATTCCAGGAGACAGCAAAAACGTGATCCAAGCCAGAGGAAAATTTGAGGCCTGAGATCATAACTCAAGACACTCCTGTTGGTCAGAATTATTCCTCAAGAGTGACAGCTCCCAGACAACTGGTCAACCTGAACAGCTTAGAATGGCACGCTGGTAAGGTTTTTCTTTTAACTTGACAAATGCTATGTTTCACCTCATATAAATTCTTATCCATCCTGAATATTAAGCAGAACAGAAATCCATTCCAACATAAAGGTAACACAAAAAAAAAAAATGAAATTAAGCTTTTGCATGTTGATAAATTCATCTCTCGACCATAATAAAAATGTGATTCAGAATCAATGGCAATGGAAGAGAACAGAGAAGAAAACGCCTTATGAAAATCATAAGGACTTCCTTTAAAATATAACTGAGGTTAGATGAAGAAGCAACAGCACCATCTAGGGGATTCTGCACGTTCTGACATACATGGATATTCAGGACAAGGAAAAGCAACGTTTTAGGTTTTGTATTTTCTGTTTGAGTCACTCTAGTTTGAATTTAATCGTAACTACAATATCAACAGTAAAATCACAGCTTAAAAAAAAGACTGACGCAAAAAACTGTATTAGACTTTGGATGAAATCTACTTACAGTAGTACTCCAGCACCAAAAAGTGGGCAGTTAGGCTGATAGATGTATATACAATTAAATGATATGTCAAAGTCTTAAAATGCTTAGTTATTTATAATGAAATCTATACAAAACAGTTAAAAACGTGTTTTTTATATACATTTCAAAACAAAAAAGTATTGTCTTCATTAGCAGAACGTATTAAAACTGGTTCTCATATCCCATCCGAACCCACACCCCCCTCTCTGTGGCTTGTAACTATCACAGAAACCCAATGTATTGCTTCAACAAGCCAAGTCATAAGGCTGATTTCAGAGACCCACCACTGTTTACTGATCTCAGCATCGAAACTCCCCAAGTGGTCGCTTTAAAAACAGCATGTCAGAGTAAAATACAGATTTTTTAAAAGCCTTCGCTCACTTCTAAGCTCCGAGGTTCAGCTTTTAAAGACGTGGAACCACTTATCCCCCAGTTTTGAAAAATGGATATATAGCAAAATACATCCCCCACAACCCTTTTGTACTAGAATTTACACACCTGCCTGTTTAACAGGAACTTTTTAAACAACTTGGACTCACTTTAAGTTTTAAATAAATAATCAGAGATCAACTAGAGCCGATGAGCATTTCATGTGCTTATGGCACGAAGAAACAGCTCGTACACCGTTACCCTAATTCCTGTAAAGCATGAAAACAAAAATCCACGAGCAAATCCACACTGCTACCAGTTAGTGATTTTGCTTATTTCCAAACATTCAACAACAAGAATTTTAAAAAAATAAACTATATTTTTCGGCTTATGAAAAAATCTTAACTCTAAGTGAGCACAAGTGCAAGAAAGCTAACCAATTCCAAAACTCCTGGGGCTTTTCCAGCACTGTCAGAGACAGTTTCTCTCACATGCTATTTAAAAATACAAATATTTATTACACATTCTCTTCTTTGATGGTGTTTTGCTCAGCAGCTAACAAAAAGACGCAGCAAATTAAAGATCCCTTTTCAATGAAAGCTCTTTCAGTATCTGGGCAAGGGCTTCAATAGCACGGGCTGTAGAATTCGCTGCAGATTTGCTTGTTATCAGGAGTACATTCCACTGTCACGGGATTACTATATCTCAGTAACTATACCTCTTTTTCTTTTGGAAACAATTTCTAAGATGCAGCTTTTGCAATACTGTCTTGTTAAAACACACTGATGCTTCAAGGGTCCAATGAACAACTCTAATAGGCAAAGTGCTCTAAGACATCACAAAACAAGGGCATCTGGGATACTCAAATCCCCAGATAGGTTAAAGTGCACTCCAGTGTCCCCATTCCTTAGGATTGTTCAGCAGAACTCTGAGAGGGGCTGGGCTCAGTGCCATCCTCGGCGCTACTGTCCACGTCTTGCTCCACTGCAGTCTCCTCATCATCGAGACGCTGACTGGTGAAGTTGTTGAGCTCCAGGAGCCCGCTGGGTTCCACTACCACGTTGGAGCTGGAGTGACAAGGGATGGAATATCGAGGGATAGTCTGAAAAAAAAAGAGAAAGATTTAAGTTCTAACATGCACAGCTTTGGCAGGCAAAGACATCTCAGCAGGCGCAGGAACTCATGGAAAAGGGCTATTCAGTTTTCCAAGAGTAATTTTGCCTAGCTAACGCCTGTTGCAAACATTTGTCAGAGCTTCAAAGGACCCTTTCACAAGATGAGGTTGTGAAAGACGACGTTTGAATGCTTCGTTAGGGCACTGATCGTGGGCTTGGACCTTCACTAAAGGTCTGTGACAGAATTGCTGCAAAACAGCAAAACCACTGATTGTCACCACTCATCACTCTCCAAATGCAAACCAAGAAAGAATACTCTTCAACATCTTATATTTTTCTCAGCGAGCATTCAGATCTATGGAATAGCTCTATTTCTTGTATGTGATTCAAGCTCTGACCCTGTTCAGTGCTGCAGTAGCACTGCACTATAGAAACAAAACAGATCTAGGCTGTTCTACTTTTTCTGGTCCTGGAAATTCAGTCTACATCTTTACACAATTCAAGACCTGGGCAGTGTTCTATCTTTGAAAAAGTCTGTAGCATGCCATGAAGATAATCAACATCTCAAGGTATAGAAAATAGAAATTTCCTTTGGTCTATTTAAGGAAATAAGGACTAGGGATTGCACAAAAGCCAAGTTAGCTGCAATGAAGAGTTTACAAAGTGACAAGAAAAATTTGAATGCTCTGTACACAGTTTTCCCCATCAAAAGTATTTCACTGTAACACGATACACAATAAAACCAATTCAATCCACACTTCATTTCTGTAAACAGATACACTGCCAACTTGTCTGCAACAATTCATATATAACACTAGGAGACCTCAGATGACTGCAATACCTCACCAGTTGACTCTCTGACCATGCGCTACATCACAAAACATCATATTTAAGATAGCAAAATCAATTAAAATATCAATCCTCAAATAGGCAACGATTCCAAGCATTTAAAGGTTTAAAGTCATTTTATCTTAAAAGTGAAGAGATTGTTTATACACAGTTTACAAACTTGTGAATCCAGACCTCATTTACTGAACTTTCCCACCCAGTCAACAGAACCCCTCTACTTCATTTTCTGCCCAAATTCATTTTATACTCATTAAATGGCATAAAAAAATCTAGATCATGGATCCATTGTAGGCAGTGATGGTCATGTTTGAAACATTTCAAAGTAAAGCACTTTGGAATAGATGAACTTGCTTTGTTTTCTTAACAGAAAAACAAAGGAAGACACTGAGAACACCATGACTGACAGTGCTGAAGAAACCTGAGCTCATTTTAACAAGAGCTACATACTTTGGAGCAGTAATCCATTGCAAGCCTAAGAGTAGAAAAAGCAAAAACTGAAGAAAAAACAAAAAGTACTTGAACATTGTTCAGCTGCTATCACGACATTAGACAAAGCAAGTTTGCTCTGCTAAATCTTTGCCTTATTTGCTCTGGTCTTCTCTTACCTGGATAACAATTTCTGATGAACTCTCTTCAGCTTTCTTTTGTGATACATTCTGAATGTGTATAAACTGGTTTGTTGTAGGCATTCCTTGTGCATCGAGTTTCCTCTCTGTTATAGTAGGACCAACAGCAGGAGGACTTGAACTGGATTCTTTACATGTCTGTTGCTGGGGGATGGAAGTTGCCGTCATCCCTACTGCAGCCACCCTCGGCACCTGGGTACAAGGTGACGACTCTGCTTCGCTAGCAGGTTTACTACTGGACATGGCCTTGATTTTGCGGATCCACTATCACAGTTTCTACATTTGTATCAATCTGAGCTTCCACCACCATAGACATTCTCAAAATGTCTGCTACTGCTCTCTTCATGGATGCCTGCATGGGAAACTGTAACTGGCAATGCCAGTTTGGGCACACAACTGCCACCTGCTACCTTTGAAACAGGAGGTTGATGCCCCTCAAAAGTTATCTTTGTAACAGTGGATCCTTGAGTTATAATTGGATGCTTGCTGCACCTGAAAATCAAATTTTTGTTGTTCACATTACAGCTAGATTTTTCTTTTAATTATTGAAAATCTAATCAATATTTCCAAGGACAGTATTGGCACAAACAACATACTTGCTATTAAGAAGACAGTTGAAACTCAGTGTTTTAACAAAGGAATTAGCAAGGAGATGGCAACAGGTAATTGAAACCTGGGGAAACGCAGCTCTTTGGGCTGCTAGATAAGGATTGTAGCAGTGTAATACCACAGCAGCCTCGTTTTCCTTTGGGATTTACATCCCCAAGTGACGTTTGTTAACTCTCTTGTTTTCACATGTACTCCTGAAAGGGACAAAGAATTTGTACTTTTCTGGAGTTAAAATATATATGTTTTTCCATGTTCCTTAGTTGTTTCATTTTCCCCTCCCAAGGAAAATGAATTTACTCTTGTACATGAAAGCCACTGAACTTCAGGAAGATGTAAACTACAAAGGAAGATGTACAATGGAGAGCCTTAGGAGACTGCAGTGTATTCATCTTTATTTCCACAGAAATAAAAAGTGCTACGGGAACGGAAATTAATCATGTGTCATATCTTAAAAAAAAAAAAAAAAAAAAAAAAAAAAAAAAAAGGAAGAAAATAATTAGGGACAAATTCCATGCACCGGTGGTGGCAGAAATTCATAAAAACTGTCCAACAAAACACGTTTGTGAGCTCTACGGATTTTTCCCCTATAACACATGTGCTTCTCTTTCCTAGTGTCAACCTTCTGATGGGGTAATTAAGATCAGCGGAATGAGGAGTTCTCTCTTGCCAGGACAAAACACTGCTACAGCGACAGGGTTGGTGTTTAGATTTTTTTCCTTGAACAGCGACGTGTATTTTGCATGCTATCAATATTCCGTTACCTGGCTTGCTGGCTGTTTCTCTGAAGAGGCAGGTAGCTGCATTTGACTCTGGGGGGGTTGGGGTTGCATGTAGATTTTTTGTGCCGTTGGTGCCTGTTGCAGTTTGGGCAGCTGCTGCGTGGTTTTTACTGCAAGCACCTGTACTACAGTTTGCTGTGGCTGCGCCACTAAGGTAGGAAGCTGCCTTTCTTTGGCCATCATGTGGTGGGGGGGATGCTGTGCATCTGGTTTGGTCTGTGCTTGCTCTTGCTGCAGGGGGGTTAGCTTTTGATGCCTTATAGAAAGCTGGGGCATTTGTGGGAGTTTGTGCTGGATTTGGTCGGCCTGCAGGTGGATTGTCTGCTTCTGCTTAGTCTGGAAACATTGCAGAGTTTTCACTTGCAGTTGAGTCTGTTCCAGCTGCGGCTGACTCAGTTTTTGCTGTTTTTGTGCCTGCGATTGTGTCAGGGCAGATCTGTAGAATAGGCCAGTCTGAGGATCTAAGGTGTCCATCTCTTCTACTTCTCCCTCCTCGGTTCCAAGCTGTTCACTCTGTTTGGTGAACGCAGTGTGACTGCTTAAGGCCTTAGGAAGAAGAAGTTGGAGCAAGTTAGTAAGGAGCAATCTAATATATTAGGCTTTATAAGAAAGCATAATCTAAACATAATTTTTGATGCTTCAATCTTTCTACAGCTGATTTTACTACTGCTGACTCCCATCTCACGTATACACTTACAGAAAATTCATGATACCTATGTAATTAATATTACTGTTTCCATGTTGAAAGGTAGCAAGCCCCCACACGAGAACATTAACTGCGTTAGCTGCTCTTCAGTGGAAAATACACAGCCCTGGCTCACATCACACTAGGGTTCAAACCCATTAAATCAGCATGGCAGATAGATATGAGAGAGTAGCGACAAAGAGGTGGTTCAATCACTAACTTCTCATTAAAACCAGAGCCCATCTACACAACTTCTTACTGTGCCTCTTGAAAATCTAGTCATCCCTTCCATCTTTTCTGCTGCAGCTCCCAAAGATGCCCAGAGAGGTGGTGGTACCCCGTCCCCTGGTGATGCTCAAGGTCAGGCTGGATGAGGCTCTGAACACCTGATGGAGCTGTAAGGCGTCCCTGTTCAGTGCAGGGGATTTGGACTAGATGGCCTTTAATGATCCCTTCCAACTCAAGCAATTCCAAGATTTCTATAATTCTCTATACCTACTACCCATCCCATTTCAGCACAGATTCTCTTTTCCTTCTCCTCAAAATTTTACAACAGCTTTTCTCATGCATTTCATGGAAGTTGATTGGATTTTTTTTGAGGGAGCAAGAGACCTATGTTACTATACTTTCTGTACCATTGCATAAGCATGCTATTAAGTGACTTCAGCAGGATGAAGCAGCCTACTCAAACACCAGTGAAAATCTGTTCTTTGAAGAGGATTCATAACCCTAACACAACACTGCCCTGTTCCACAGCTGAGGTTGCTGATTTTTCTACTCTAATGCCAATATAATCTGGAATGCTGACCCCTACAACACAACAATATGGAAAAAAGCACCTGGTTGCTCTCAAGAAGATGACATAGACGGCAAAAACTAATCTAGGAAAGACTTCTCCACAGTGACTGTGAATATCTCTTTTAACACTCTCAAGTCTTCCTTTTTAACCCACCATCCTCCCCCATCAAAGCAGGCAACGTTGAACTCAGTTACTCGCTTGCCCTCACACTTAGCATTTCCAATGACAGCAACATACTCTTTCAGAAGAAACCCTGCTCCTGCATCATTCACATAACCTACTGCTGTTTTACAGACTGTTTGCAAAAGAAAGGGTACAACCTGCTGCATGATATGGGTAATTGCGCCTGTGGAGGATGCGGGGATAGATTTCACCACAACAGAAGTCTGCGTTGCTGTCTGTGACTGAGCCACGTGCTGCAGCAGAGTCCTCTGGGGCTGGGATGACTGCTGGTGGGGTTGGGACCGATGACTAACTGAAAGTAAAGAGGTCAGTGGCACTTCTCCAGAACTAACTGCAGTAACTTCAACTATTTGCTTTGTATTTATCCTTCAGCTGAAAGCATGAGTGAAAAAGAGCCGAGTACAAAATATATTTGATTGTATGACAGCTTCAACTTTTAAGTGCAGATCTATTCCGAGAAGCCTCTTAAAATAGCATCTCAGGGACTTTGCATTTGACTCTGTTTCCTAAGTCATCACGGTTGGTCCAAATCTCCTCTGGACTCATTCTCCCAACACACCAACTTTGCAAACGGAATTTGTACTGTTTTCAGCTGGGTTCTTCTTATATAACCCACACTACACAACACCACAGAGCACAAATTATTCTGTCACCTTTACAGGTGCCAAAAGCACCTGCACAACTGACTGCAATTAAGAACAGCAACCCCTGCTCACTGAATTTCTATCACGGTTAAATCACAACAAATACTCTCTCAAGTACAAGCTAAATTTGCAAGATTAGCCATTAGAAAATGCTCAGGTATTATTCAGAAAACAAGCAAGTCTGATCAGAAATCACAGACTAAAATTAGAGACCTTGTCAAGGGTCTGTTAGAACAGACACAACCGTAAGTTACGGAGCAATGGTTATAGCTCCACAATTAAATAGTGGATTGACAGAGAAATGATTCCCTTGCCAATTCAAAAAATAAAACATCAATCATTCCATATTGCAGTCACTGATAAGACGTAAACCCAAATTCCACGCCTATCCATATCAACACGTAAATACTTGCTTTCATTAACGTTTTGGTCATGCAATACTGAATAACTGGAGGAGAAAAAGCAAAGTTTATATTCAGTTATACTATAACTGAAAATTAAAAGACACCAGCGACCTTGCTGAAAGTTAGAAGGAAAGTCAAATTTTGAATTATTATGACAATTTTACTTTCCCATTCCAGGAAAGGAGTTGGATGATATCGATACCAGCTTGCATGCTGCGCTAGATCCATTATGGATATCCCCCAACAGTTCCTGCCCAATTCAAAGCTTCATTTAAAAGTAAAGTTTCTAACCTATGTGGTTGTGTAGATATTCTTCCGAATGTGAACCAAGACAGTGTTGTCTTCCTGAGTCTGCAGACAGACAGAAAACGGTGACACTAAGATGCATGAACTGCTCCCTTGTCCTCACCAGGAAGTTCACTTTGAATCCCAGCTCCCATACAGATAAAAGTGCACCTAATCCTTTGGTCAAAGCGCATGCAGGAGATTCCACAGTCAATTACATCTTGCAGACTATCTTACTACTGAATTTTCTAGCAGAAAATACAACTGTATGGATTATGGTGAATCCTGAGAAGCAGAAATTAAAACAGAAGGAAACTCTGAATTACCTGCATTCCCTGTTTGTGTGCAGTTAAACTGGGTGAAGGGAAAGGGACAAAAATTTAAGAGCAAAGTAACTGGTTTTGTGCCGTAGCAGAGACTGCTGACAGTCAGCCCATAGTGGCCTGCATTTCCCTGGCAGATTCCTGTAAATCATCTCAAGCTTTACCAAAAAACACTACTTTAAGCATTAATTGTTCAGGGAAGCTTTCAGCTTTTGTACTCCATATCACGAAGTCTCTACAGAGATACTGACTTTCTCTCCTCCCAGCCCCCAAAGGGTCCTAGTTTACATCAGCTCTTGCAGTAAGACCCAGTAACAAACAGAACTTTGAATACAAACACAATGCATGGCATCTATGTCAGTGAGCATGACTGACTTGGTGACTGGAGAGCAGCTGAACATTATTTATTGTACTTCAGAGCTCGATTGAAAACGGATCCAAGGGAGAATGAGTCAAACATTCAAAACCAAAGCCAGACACATCAAGTATTATTTTAGAGTAACAATAAGCCCCTCCATCCCCAATTTCACATAACTTAAATTTAGAATACAGAAGGGACGGAAGCAAGGAAAGGAATGTCGGACAGGAAAATGAAAAATGAAAAGAAATCAGATTGGACATTTAACGGTACAAACACTGAAGTTACAGACACATACTTATTTCACTCCCTCAATGCATATTTTCACGTTTTCATTTTCCAAATACAGTAAGTAGACCAACAATGTGGACTTAAGAAATTCAATCAAGTAATTTGATCCTCATGTGTGAAGGTGGCTCATAAGGAGGATTCTTAAGGTAGCAGAGAGCATCCAGAGAGACATGGCATAATTAGAGTTGTCCAATGCAAGGGAGTCATGGGCTAAGACAAAAATGACATCCAGATAGGAGGATTCAAGTGTTTAAAAAAATAAAATACAGAAGGAAAGAGTTGTCTCCCAAATATAATTTCAGTTTAAACCATTTCTGTAAGAAGTGCAAATTTAGCAGTTCAAATCATTCCGGCAAATGAAGAAGCTGGGAACTGCATTAGGAAGCCAAAAGCACACCTGGCCAAAACAACATACTTTGTGCTTGTAAGCAAGTACAATTTTGCCAGTATGGATGAAGTAAAAAATAAGTGTAGTTCCTGTAACTTCATTTTCTACTTCTTTCTTACTAGACGCTTTCCCTAAAGACAAGAAGGGCAGTGTTTCCTCACCATCTAATCAGAGGACAGAATGTCTCTTTAATTATAATGCCTTGAAGCAAGAATCATTTGTTTCAACTAAGAGCATGTTCCAGAAAAGCAGATGCATTTTCTGCCCCTCTCTGCATAGAGTCTTAGTAGTGGAAGAAAACACTCGTTTCTTCACTGGAGGATTACAGTAAAATACAAGTGGAAGAAAACTCCACTGTAAGAAAACTCCAAAATAAAGTCCCAAGACTTCAATTACAAAATCACAATCAACTGTCTGAGTCACTTACCAGTTGTGATATATTCAGCAACTAATTCTGATTCTACTACAGCAATTGAAGGGCTTTCTGGAGAATGTCTCTTCTCTTGGGTCATCTGTATTGGGACAGCCATTTGGCTCAAGTCAATCGTAGGCTGCCTTGGCTTTGATTCTAACTTCTCCTTCACTGCTTTCAAAGAAAAGCAAAGCAGGATGCATTAAAACAGATCTCCAGTATAAAAGCAATAGTTTAATACATTATGCATGTTACATAATTGTTTCAAAAGAGCTTTTATAGTGTAGAAACGAAACAAAACTTGTTGATTTAAGGTAGGTAATTTTCAATTACAAAATTTATAACAAACTGCTGCTTAAGCAAATAGCAGCTCAGTGCTCTGAAGTAATCCTAACCAACCACATGCATTTCCACACCTGTTGTCTGCTGAAGTTCTAGCAGAGCTTTTATCGTGGAAGTAGCTGACTGAGATTCACTGGATACATCCTGGTAAATTATTGTAGGGCTGGTGTCCACAGCTATTTCATGTTCTGACCAATCTTGACTTCTGGAAGCAATCACATGGACTACAGGCTGAGAATCTGTTGACAAAAAAACCCATAAGACACATGAAGTCATCATGGAACCAAGTGGGTTGGAGGTCTCTTGTCCAACATCTTGCTTGAAAGAACAGTTGGGCTCAAAATTAAACTACATTAACCATTATTCTTTCGTTCTGAACTTTTAATAGGATGCAAAGTCTCATACTGCAATGCTTTTGTTTAGCTTTAATTACAAGTGACCCAAAGTAAAACACAATTGATGTTATCAAGTTACTAAGATCTTAGTTCTTAGTTCTTCACCAAAGCTTTGATAAATCAAAGTTCAGTATCTCTCTTTGCATGCTGAATTCACCTTGAAGGTTTTCATAGTTCAGTTTATCAACATGCATTCAGCATTTTGAATTTGCACTGCCTATCTTTTAAGTTTCAGTCTTTTTTTTTTTTTTAAAAAAAAACTTTATTGAAAATGACAGTATAAACCAAAAGTTACAGTATTATACACAAAAGGTTACTGATTGATAAATAAGTGTGTTTCACTGAGAGATATTTCCTTTTATTTAGTGTAATGATACACTCTACGGTCACTTCAGACAAAAGGTTGAGTGTTAGTTACTTTATAAATACATTTATTATTTATCCTATTCTTTCACATGAGAAGCTGCATCTGTATCAGAGCTTGAAGGAGGGTGGCTACACTGTCTTCACAACCAAGTATAAGAGCCCAGCAAGTAAATATTATTTCTATTTTTCACAAAGGATAATGATGTATCTATTAAATAGCTCATACAAGAGGAATACATCCATAAGGGAAGTGACAACGACACTCAGTGACAGCAGACTAGATGAAGAACTTTGCTGAAGAGATGCACAGAGTTATGTGAAACTAATCAGCATGCTTGGGAGAAACTCCACTCCTATTCTAGGAAACACTGATGCATACCTTGGGAGCTCTGTGAGGACTCTGTAGAAGAAGAGCTGCTATCAGTGTAGCTTTGTGGTTCTTCTTTCACTTCTGGAAGAGATGAATTTCCTGTCTCCGCCACCCTTGACGCCTGCTGTAATGTTTCAGTTACCAACTGCCTAGTTTGTTCACTCACAACTGTTGCTTGAAATGTCACTGGCTTTGGTTTTATGAGAACCTGGTTAGAAAGACAGATTGCATACAGTAAGAGCACTCATGAAAACAGGTCTGAGCAATTAGAGAACAGTGTGCCACTAAAAGAGATCTACGTACAAGACTTAGACAATATTGATAGCTTGCTAAAAGCAGTCTACCTGCAAATTCAGCAGCTCTGATTGTTAAACCATGACGTCCCAGTAAATGGCACTGCACAAGAATGTACTTCTCAGTAATTTTGAGCACTTAACATAATAAAGCACTAAGCAGTCATTCTTCGCAGCTGGACACAGTGATGTGGACAAGAGAAAGCTAGGTAAGTGAGCTGGAACATGCACTGCATTGGTAAGGACAAACACCTCTCTTCCTTAGCCCACGATAGCCTAGAATGCTCAAGATACACAAAATATTACACCTGCTTTTAGCACTTTCATATACAAAAAGCAACCAGAGAAAAAAGTTGAAACTAGGAGCATCCAGACAAAAGCCAGATTCTCTGTCTACAGCCCTGCCAACAATACAAGACTGTAGGGGAAATGTGAAAATACATCAATGATAGAACAGCTTCAATAAAATTCTCTCATTTGACACATGACCTATGTTCAGTCTCCACATCTTTACTTTTAATGATCTAGTCATTAGCTTTAAGACTTAAAAGAGGCCTCCAGAGCCATGACCAGACATCTTAAATTTCAGCTATGTAACAGGCTTAATAATTCTTTTCAACTTATTCTATGCCTCCAAGAATATCTAACAAATGCCAACACTGTGCTCAAGAAGCCAGGATCAAGGCCACCTCATAACTTTCTTAAGACTCATTCCCCATAGACACATTCCGCATATATTAATCTCGCAATAGTTGTGGCAACACAATGAAAAATGATCTATTTCCCATTAAAATTTAGGGGTACATTTCAAAACAGAAATGGGTCCTCACTGTACCTGCGTTTTCCCTTGCTGACCATAAACAATTTTAGTTGGGATGATTTTGGTGGCTGGCTGGACCGTGGACCCTATTCCTTTTGGCTGTGTAACAATCATTTTTGTGATGGGTCTCGTGGCAGTGATGATAGCAGGTTTTGCTCCTGCTGGCACTGCCTGAACAGTTTTCTCCCCCTGTAGAGAAGTCAAAGTTTACAGGTTAACTGAGTGAAGTTCTTCAGAGAGACCCGCTTCTCTAAAAAAATACACAGTTATTGGTGAGTGTGTATACCACAGAATCAACCTACTGCTGTTAGAACTAGATGTATTTAATACAAAGTACATCCAAGACTTAAAAAACCCTATGGCTTTGAGGAAAAAATACCAAAATCCTCTTTTCCATTACTTTATCTTTAGAACTGCTCTGAAGGGTTGAGCAAAGAGTAACTAAATGACACTGACAAATTTCTTGAAGTTGCTCCAAAGAATTCACCTAAGCTGGAACTTTCCTCAAATCATTTGCAAATGTTTATTTAAAGCCTCTTATTTCTACCAACACTAATTTTGGCACAACATCTATGAAATCCGAATTGGAAAACTATAAATAAATGACATAAATATAAATCTGCGTTATCCTCCTGCCCAAGATATTAATTATATCTGGGTGGGTTTTTTTTTTGGTTTGTTTGTTTCTAAACTAAAAGTTCCTTTATTTTAAAGATGCATTTTCACAGCTGTTCCATGGGAAACATTTGATTTTGAGATATTGCTGACGTATAACTAAACTCCTGATAGCTTAAGAACAGCAAGGAAATTGAACATGCTTTTTTAGTTCTGCACAGTAAGAAACTACATGAGGAACCATGTTAGTTGCCAGTTCTCTCAGTACTTCTACACATTCCCACCAAGTAGATGGAAACTCCAACAACCATACTTTTTGGTTTTTTTTCTGAAATACCACAGTCTGCTGTCTCCTATTGTGTAACATCATGAGATTCCTATCTGCATGAAAACATAGCTTTGTTCTTGTTTAAGAACATAGGTTTTGTTCTTGTTTAAGCCAGAAAAGTTGAAATTTTCAAAAAATATGTCCTGAAAAGTTTCAAAAAGATTCCTGCTCAGCTAGCCAAGTAAACTTTGAAAGATAATGCGATTAAAGCATTCAATCTCACAGTTCTAGCTATGAATGAAAAGCAGGTTCATAATATGTGAAGGAAAATCCAGCTGCATCTGGAAACTTGATTCTGTTTTTACTACACATCATGTTATTCAAGAACTAATAGTACTCAGGAACAGGAAATCAAATGTGGTACCTTTACTGTAAAGGAACAGCTTATTTCTGCCCAAAAGAGACACAGAAATGAAAGCTTGTAACATGTCTAAGGCTCTCATTAGAGAATTAACAGATTGAGAGTCTACTTCTGCTTAATTCTTCAGAGTTACAAAACAAGTGGAAAAAAGGGTGAATCGTTACTTAACTTTGGGAACAATCCCAGCTTGTTTTAAATATCTTTAATAACCTGCAAAGCATATTTTTTTCTTCTAACATCCTTGAAATTAAGGCATGCTGTATCTGCTACGAAGCTCATGCAAAATTGGCTTTTAATTGGGACTTTAGCAGAAAGAGCACAGCAGCTAGCACAATCTGTCATTTGGCCATAGATCTTTTAACTCTAAAGGCTTACTTACCCCAGCATTCAACAACGTTGTGACAACATTTTTGCCAGGAAGCCCTTGAATTGTGGTTCCTTTTCCAGTAGTCTTTTGCACAACAATCACATTGGGTTTGGATGTCATTGGAATTGTAGTGATTTTGGTTGTAGTTCCTAAATTTTAATGAGAAAAGAAGGAATGTCAAGTTTATCCCACATATATTTCCTTTCACTTTAGAAGTTGGCTGCATAGAAATAACTGTATTTAAATCTTACAGCACAACAAAGAAAGCAACTGGAATGGGAATTTATGCCACCCAATTCAACATACAAAGATCAACTGCTTGCTGTATGAATCTTTTGTCTATAGGCAAAACAGGCATGTGCTGAACAAGAGCAGTTCATTCTGTATTAGAACAGACAGCTTCTTCTCATGAATTACAGAAAAGACTAATGCAAGTTTCTCAGGATAATACATCTAACTTCTCAAAAGCTAGAGTTAGGGGAGATAAGGGCAATACTGATACTCAAGTCAGGGTCCTACATGCACAAATAAGAGTTGACTTAGATGACTTCAGAACTCAAACAGATAACTTAGGCAGAAGAACCTATATGTGTCAATAATAGCCATCTCTTTCTAGAACTGAGCTGCTGCAATGTAAGTGACTAATAGTAGATTGAAGGAAAAATGAAAATTAAGAAAAGTATGCTATTGTTTTAAAATCGGTTCTTGAAAGTTGAGTTCCCAACCATTTTTATTTTTATTTATTTAAAAGAGCTGTGCTGGTTATTTCTCTCCCTCTCCCTGTATGTACTAAGATCCATTCCCTGCATCAACCTGCACAGCAGGCAATGCTGGACCACCCTCCACAGTCTACAATGGTACACACACTGATACTTCTGTCATTAATGTTATCAGACTGCCATTTCAAGATCTACTCGGACAGCCTTTTTTTGTTTTTAACCACCCCTACCATTTTCCCTCTGCAGAAAATACTGCTCAGTCATCACAGCTGCAATCCCAAGAATTCCTCTCATTACCTTATACCCACTAGTCATGCCTGCAGATGCCTCACTACATAGTTCAGATCAATAATTGTACTAATTCGGAGATAGGGAAGATTTGCTGAGACACAACCATTATTTTCTTAGCTTAGGAAGCCTCTAGCTGGCTGCTCCATTAGCAGAAAAGGAAAAGAACATGAAATAAGAAAGTATATATAAAAAGGCAGATATAGTTTTTAAACTTGTGTAATATCAGGACAAACTGGTATAATCCTCACCAAGATCAAGTAAGGGCTTCCCTGCATAGTCTGCTGCTCTGGAGAACAATAATATTCTCTTTTGTTTATGAACTCGTTAGTCTATCTAGAAATCTCCTTAAGAACCCATCATACCTGCAACAGGATAAAGAAGTTACCGTATTAGCCCTAAATTTTGCAGAAATTAGGATTAAAAAAAATTGAGGCATGTCTACCAGACTACACTCCAGCATGGCTTTACCCCAGCCTCTGCTGTGCCTTTCAGTGCCAGGATCTGGCTGATGGTACTTTGGGATTCTGCTAAGAACCAGCAGCATGAGCTGTTGAGTAACCTAGGTACAAAAGAATCCATACCTTCTACCTGCTATTTATATCTTCACTTCCAGCTACTTTTCTTCTGAGTTAACCCCTCCAATAAAAGCCCTATACATTATTTAAGCATGCAATCCACAGAAAAGCCATGAACAATCTGAGCAAATATGAACTTGCTTGTGAATTCAGTCCTAATATACTAAAAAAAACAAACAAAACCAACTCAGATGCCTACCAGAAACAATATTACTGCTGATAATCTTGCCTCCCAGAGTAGCCAGTGATTTTGGTACTACTGTAATGATGCTACCACTCGTGGTTTTCACATAAGTTGCAGCCCCTGGAGTTCCAGCCATCCGAGCCCCTATAGAGGGGCTGACCGTTGGCCGTGTGTATGTTGCTTGAGTTCCTGTGTTAAAGAACAAAAGACAAAAACAGCAGAAGTTCTCTGTTAAAACATAATTCCCTATTATTTGTAAGGTGGGGGAAAAAAATATATAAATTAGAAGAAAAGCACTAGATTGTATTCAGAGAGACCCTGGACTGCAATTTATTGCAACTCCTTGTGAACCTATAGGTAGTTTCTAAACATGCAAAGCGATATATTGGCAATATACATGCCATCTTTAAATTAGCATAAAGAGTTTTGTGAAATACTGCACTACATGCTCTATGACTGACACATTTTGACTCGTGTCCTTGTTCCCAAAATTTTACTTTTCAATACGTGCACAGGTTCTACCTGAATTTTGCCATTTACTCTGCTAGACCCCCAAGAATTAGTTCTTTGATAAAACCATGAGAACTGATTCCTGTTCCTCCTGAAGGAGGCCTGAACTCCCATTTTGCCCAAGAGACAAATCATTTAAGAACATGAGTAATTACTTCCCTCAGAGATATATTTAGACCCAAGTGTAATTTACAGTGACAATACAATTGCATAGATATAGTGTTTAGCTAAATCCTATTTTCCTCTACCTACTCAGAACAGAATGAGGTGAGAGTGCACAGAAGAACATGCTCAAAATAATAACAGAAGTCAATAGCTAGACTATGAACACAACTCCGTTCTGCTTGTGCTGCTGCCAATAATTTGCTACAGACATTAATTGCTAAACATCATAGAGAAAACCAACTTGCTTTACCAAGAAAGCCATATGTTCAAATCTAAGAGAGCAGAACAAGGTTATACAAATTAAAAGAACTGCAAAACTGTTCATTCTTTTTTATATGCTTGGAAATGTTTGTGTGAAGCAGGAGTTATAGGTTTTTGTTTCTTCTTGAGATATCATTAACTATCAGCATAAGCTAATAATCCCAGCTCATGCTAAAAATTCAGAAAACTGGGATAGAGCTCCTTTGCACATTTTCCTCATACAAGATTATAACTTGCACCATCTGCATTATTGCTGATCTTCCATGAATAAGAAAACACAAATACAATTAGATCTCCAGAAAAAAAAAAAATAAATAAATGGGATTTTAAAATTCAGTTTTTTGGCAAGACTATGAGCAAGATATCTGTCTTTTAAACGCCATGAGTCTAAAACAGAAATGATGATGACCTACCTACTTGAGACACCTTAAAAAAAAAACACACACTAATGTAAATTGTCTAATGTAAGGTGCTACAGAAGTGCAAAGTATCAGCATATTGCAAAAAAAAAAAAAAAAAAACAAAACCAAAACAATATATATATACATATAGAAATATATATATATATATTTAAATCAACTCAATGAGGATGGAATTTTCATTGTTTTCTGCATTAATGCAAAGAGATCACAAGAGGAATGAAAGAGCTAAAAATCCTTATCTAGCATAATGATCCAGGTCTGTGAATGTGATGTTGTGCTCACTGTTTACAAGAGAGAAGTGACCTTTTTCCCCCTAGCAAGCCATGTTTTGCTGCCTGCATGCCTGGGTTTACCCTCCCTTCCCTTCTCAGAATCATAACTTACCAGAGGGAGTAGTGACCAGTTTAGTTGTCATGACAGTCCCATTACTGCTAACCACCATAATAGGTGAATTGCTACTGCTGGGCAATGCCGCTGTAACTGGTTTGGGAAGGATTTTACTGAGCTGCACCTGTTGAGTGATTATTTTAACACCTAGGAAAGGAGAAAGGTTACTGTTAAAATACAGGCACGAAAAGTTACTTCCTGAAATGCTTTCTCAGACTGAGCCCTAGTGGGCAGGTAGCCTCACAAGGCTTCTATTCTGAGCCCATTTATTCTTGATTGTGAAAATACTTTTCTTTTTTTGTTGGGCTGTTTTCTTTAATTGTTTGCTTATTGTTTTGTGGGTGATTTTTTTTTTGTTGGGTTTGGTTGTTATTATTTTTTTTGGATTTCTTTGCAAATAAGATATTCATCACCTTTGCTTTCATGTGCCTGTTTCAATTCCTAGCGACTCCCATTGAGTCACAGGATTACATTCTATCACTGATTTGTTTCATTGATTTTTAATCTTTTCAAGTTCATGACTCAAAAACTAGAACACATTTCCCAGGCCAACAGGTTACAAACAATACCAAATTGTACCGTGAAGCATCTAAATAGGAAGCAGTAATCCATAAATTTAATCTGTTAATTTTTAATGTCTTAAACAGCCCAGTTTAATTCCATCCTTGTGAACACATAAAAAAAGCTTCCTGCACAATCAGTTCAGCTGGGTGCAAGGAACTAATGTAACATTGGCTATAGAAGGTTGCTTTAAGTAAAGTATCATCTCTCCAGTTATTGGTTATCTTGATATTAAGAGGAACTGGGCTGAAACAAACTCTGAGTAGAAGTAGAAAGGATGGGGACACCTCATTATGGCAATGATTTTGCTCACTTTCACTCAGTTATCGAAGAGGAATGGGAGATGTGTGAGATTCACTTCTCAGTTGCAAACCAAAAGGTCCCTGCTGTCTGCTCAAAAGTTATCCAGGCTGCACGTTTCTCAGGTGGTCAAGTTCTGTGTTGAGATTCCACTGTGTTGGTTAAGTGCTACAAAACACCCAGCCTAAATTAATCCCACCCAAGTGTAGGCATTTGTATTTGTACACAAAGGTTTGTAGGTGAGCAATTTTCAGGCCATGAAACATCCTCCAGAGATGTTTGCTTCTTCTGCATTGACTATAACCACAGTACAGAGTATGTAAGCTCCAAATCAGGAAGGAAAAACTGAAGCCTTTGAATCATCCAGACACAACACTGGATAAAAAGCCAAGCCCTCATGAAAATCAGCTCACATCTGCCAGAGAAAATAGGTTGAGAATCAAATGGCATTTCCAAAGAAATTTAAACTAAAAAGCACTCTGAGTCCAAAACCACAGTAAAAGGCACAGAGTGAAGCTCTTATTGATGAAGCACTGTTTAGTAATTGGAGGATGGAGGGGTCGTATTTGTCTTCATTACAGGGTATTTTTTCCTAGGCAGAGGTGGTGTAATCCAAGAAGTTTATTAAAGGACAGGGGTAGGTTTGTTTGTTTCTTCATTCCACTGCCTGTTTTAATTTTTCTTTTTTTTAACTAAACAGTACAAACAAAATAATAATTTTACCAATCACATTATTAATATAAAACATGGATTTAAAAATACTTTGCACTTTTATAGCACTTTTTGTTTTAGAATTTGGTAACTTTGCAAGCATTACTTCTTATTTTACAGTAAAGTGAAGCCAAGGAAGAAAGATTATGCAACTTGCCCAAAGTCAACATTACAAAAAGAATTAAGATCAATTCCCAGACTCAGATCTAATTGTATTTTTGCTGTGACAAGTACCTCAAAAATAGATCTCAATTTCTGGACCACAAAAAAGAATTGAAACAAGGATTAATTTTTTTTTTCCTCCAGTTGATACAGCTGAACAGCTCCTGGATCTTCAGAAAATCGGTGTCTTCGTGTTTCAACTAAGTTACTTTTCAAGATATTTACATACCTTTCAATGTCTAATGATAAAATACTTACTCCTAAAGTATGGTCTGCAATACCTGAACCAAACAAGAATGGCAGAACCAAATTCTTCAATTATTGTTAGCTGACAACATAATATCATTCTTCTCTATTATTTAATTTTGAAATACTGTCCTTAAGCAGCTACACCTTCACAGCTCCCTCTCTATGTTTGGGATAGAATCTGGCCCCTACTTTCTTGAGGTTTGGGAGTAGATCACAGTTGGCAATATAACTCAAGATTAACTCCAACTACCTGATTCCTGTTTGATCTGAATGGTGGGCTTGATGCCAGGTGGAAACTGAGATTGCTGGGGCTGCTGTTGAGCTACAGAAGACTGTGCCACCTGTTGTTGCTGTGGCTGCTGCTGTTGTTGCTGCTGTGGCTGCTGCTGCTGTTGCTGCTGCTGTGGCTGCTGCTGCTGGGCCTGTTGCATTTGGTGCAGTTGCTGCTTGGGGGACTGCTGATGCTGCTTGGGGAACTGTGCTAAGATCTGCGTTGGATTCCCAACCAAACCTTTTGGGGATGGAAGTCTGGTAGAGGCTACTTTGATCGCCGATGTGGATACACCTGCAAAAGAGTAAATGGTTTGGGATTTAACAGGGCAACGCGAAAGAAAAGTATGATTTCTTTATACATATACACTTTCATTCAAACTGCCTTTACTACTGAAGAATGCAAATAAATACAGAATGGTTAAAAAAAAAAAATAGTACTTGTGCCAGAAATGCCCTGTTCAGTGTCCAGGGAGCTTTATACAGGCTTTCAATGTGACAGTAGGATATCTTCAGGCAACTAACACGAAGACCACAATTCTAGCCTATTTCCTGCACCTTTTGTAGTACAAATAACTTCATGAATCTTTTCAAAGCCAGATCTTCAATCTTCAATAAAGCAAAATGTTTACAGTGAATAAAAATCAAGACTGCAACAAGCTAGAACGCAGGAATGACAAATGTCAAATCCATCATTATAAGGAAGTATCCATTAGTGAACAAAAAACTGTCTTACAAAAATGAATCAAGTAATGGTATGAGATTTAGAAAAGTATGGAACATACTTTTTTTCTGATGAAAGGTTAAACAATCTTACAAGTAATAAAGTGGTGCAGTCAGATGAAAAAAATCTCCTGAATGCATAAGCATTTAGGTTATTTCCTTGCACAGCTGGCAGAGCTGTCAGAACATTTCCAGCAAATTTGGGCTTTACCTCAAATTCTGCACTGTACATCTGCAAGCCCCAAAAAAGAATTACAGAATGGCCAGGGTTGGAAGGGACCTCAAGGATCATGAAATCTCCAACTTCCCCACCACAGGCAGGGCCACCAACCTCCACCTTTCATACCAGACCAGGCTGCCCAGGGCCCCATCCAACCTGGCCTTGAACACCTCCAAGGATGGACGGAGCATCCACAACCCCAGCACCTCACCACTCTCTATAATCCAACATCCAACCTCTGACTTCCAACCTAAATCTTCCCTCCTTCAACTTCAAACCATTTCCCCTTGTCCTGCTGTTATCCACCCTTCAAAAAGAGTTGAGAAAGACAAAGTTCATGTCTTACGTTGGCACTTTTCAATCAAGCCCGTGCTAAAGCAGAAGGCTTTAATCTCCTCTCTTACTTTTCCTCTACAGTTATAGACAGCTATAACACTAACAGAGCAACCTAGAATTCTGACAATCTAAATAAGCAACCCTTTTCTCACTGCATGACCTATCAGCTTCTCCCTTTCTCGGTCAGTCGATCTTGTTTACCGATTTCATTTCTCCATGGTGGGAGCCATTATCAGTTTGTCACAACGTTTCATCAACGCTTTATCTTTCGTAATTACATTGAATCTTTAACCTGCATCAGTCACTTCTGAATTGTAGCTGCCACTTCCAAGATCAAATCCAATTAAAAATTCACGGTTCAATACAAAACGCTGCTGTAAGCTCTTGTGTGCTGCTGATTACTGACACACCTTAAGGATTTGATTAACGCATGCAATATGGGCTGCAGAATACCTCCTGAGCCTTGATTTGGCTCAGCAACTTTTTGTGGACTGAAAAATGGAAGGGAAAATATAGACCAAGAGAAATGCTACGCAACAATTGTCACTGTCAGGCACAGCAAGTAGTGGTCACTGAGGTCCCCTCAGTCACTCACACCTCCCCACCCAAAGAGACAGCCAACGGGCACAGAGTTGAATCAATCATGCTAGCAGGCACAGATGGAAAGAGAAACCAGCAACTCAGGTGTGTTAAATTCAGGCTCACTCAGATCTTAAGATTAAGGACCTGAAAGTCAATAAAATATGAAGATAAAATGTATAAGCCTTTTTAAGAATATTTTTATTCTAAAATACTTCATGAGTATTACAATACTGAGTATGTCAAGCATAAGCTTAATTTACTTGGTGTGAACTTTACATGTTTCTGTGAAGGCATTAAGAGAAGCAATCAACACGGTATTCAAATGATACTGGAAATACCCATTCTTTGTGAATCAGACAGAGCTGTCTGAAAACACTCATTCTGGGGCAATGTTTTAATGCCCCAAAAAATTTTTTTTACCTCAGAACTAAAAGCTTTGCCACACTGCCTCATCAGATTCTCTTTAATAACTGAATTTACACATCAGTGGTGGAAGAAGGAAAAGAGCTGTGTCCAGTAAGAATTCCTCTGTAGTACCTTGGATTAATTTCATCAGTGGAGTGTTTGTTTTTTAACAACTCTTCTTTTGAACTCAGCATATGTAAACATAAACCTCATCCCTATGCTGTTCTCAAAGCAATCAGCAAAAAAGCTCTTAAACATACGTTTTCATCATACCTTGTGCTACCGTTGACATGACCACAGATGGCGTTGATGATACCACAGCAGTCACAGCAATTGTACTTGCAGTACAGGAAGGAGTGGAACAGCTACTGCTGCTGGTGCTACTGCTGACCAGAGAGGACTGAGAAGCAGTGATAACCACCGGTTGTTTCTGAGTAGTTGAGGCGATGACTGATGTTGGAACAAGTTTTGTAACTGCTGCATAGTTGTGGGACTTGGAAAGGATGTTGGGTACAAAAGTTGAGCTTGGAGATGTGGTTACTATAATCACCTGAAAGGAGGGGAAAAAAAAAAAAAAGAAAGAAGAAATTCATGTGTTCTTTGCACTTACAAAAAGCATAAAACTTCAGTAACATATTGGTGTATAAGCATTTAGTTCTGGGATACACGTTTATCAAGACCATTTAAAAGTGTGAATCATGTTTGCTGGCAATTAAAAATTTCCCTTAGTTTGAAAAGACAGTTATAAACATTTCCTTAGAAGGTTTTTGTTTTGTTTTGTTTTTTAGAGATAATTCTATTTTAATTAGATAGCAATTGCTTGTTTGAAGGCAAACAGACAGGAGGAATTAAGAACTCAGTTCTGTTAACCAAGCCAGGAAGCCTGAAGCCCATTTTGAACAAAACAGCAGGGAGTTCAAGTAAGTTTTAAACACCATTCTCTCTAATCTAGCACAAATATCAAGAAATGGCAATAAAGAGAATAAAGAAATGTATTTTTCTCTTCAACAACTAACAGCTGCTGAGTCAGTAATGGGAAATTACTGGGAATAAATAGGAAAGTATTTTTGATCCACAAGGATGTAAGCAATCAATATTTCATCGGTGAAAAATCTGTTCTAGGTTCAGAAACAATTTGTTTTAATTAGAGTCCTCAGTAACAATAAATTCGTTCATATCTGCCTGAAAACCATTTGTCTGAAGACAATAAGCATTACTCCTAGTATGATCTTCACTTACAAGGCCATGCTCTGGTTTGACATTGACATACACAGAAAGAGGTCTGTCCTTATGCAACTGACCTAGAAAACTGCCCATCTCTTACGTTTTTAAGATGGGAACCACTTATGTAAGGAGGTTTGTGTTATTCTGTTTACTCCTACCTCCTTGCATTTACAAACACACCGTTGAAATAGAAACACACAGGACAGAAATACAACGCAGTTTGCCATGCAGGAACTTCAAGAAACGCTTTCAATAATCCAATCACCCCCACATCATTTATTACAAATCTATAAATTTAAAACTTAAGTCATGATTTCACAGAACAAAATCAAATAGAAAAGAGGTACATAAGGAGGAAATCAAATCTTGGCCAGAATAATTTGAAGGTCTTATACTACTTCCCAACGCTACTGATATCTTGCTCTGAATTGATGGAATGGATGGAATCAAGACAGCAAATTTCACCACTGTGGTTGCCTCTGCCTCTCCTTTCTCCCCACTACTTTTACGATCCCTGCTACTTAACTGAGTTTTTAAACATTTTCACATGAGGAAAAACAAGACTTTACTACCTCCACCAATGACAGCACATTTACCACACCTCACCATCACCCAAAGCATAAATTTTCCATACCCACTACATCACCTCCTTATTTCTTACTCCAGAAAGAATGTTTTTGCTGTGCCACCCTTATTTTCGCCTTCTGTCTAACCACAATTTAATCAAAATACTCTTCTGAAACTGCTCCTGGGCTGTGGCCAAATACACATGCTGAACACTGCATAAGCTCAATTTTGGTACTAATCTTGCATGTGGAAAAGACCCTAAGGCGTGATCAGAGTTCAATTTTGTTTCTTCAATAGTCAGATGGCACTAGAAATAATAGTTTCTGAATATTAGGGCCAGCTCCATTCCATATAGGATAACTAATTTAGGAGCACCACAACAAGTTGCAGGTTATGAAGGAAGATTATTCATATTAATCTTCCTAAGTAATTCCTAGTGCAACAGGGCATTAAACATCTCAGCTAAGTACGAACATGCAGGATGCATCTGGATATAATCAAAACTCCTGAACAGTGTTCTTCAATCAAAGCAAGAGATAAAACCATCAGTTAGAGGTTATTACATAATATGACTTTGTTTAATCATGCAAGGGGAAAAGTCTTGTCACGTATTACAGCTCAAAATCAACTGCTGTCCTGTGACTAAGCAGATTTGCATCTCTATGTTCTGCTGTGTTAATTCTGGGAGAAGAAATGCAATGATGATTAGTGATCTTCCTGCATGAAATATAACATGCGGAATCTTCTGATCTAAAAAAAAAAAATTTCAAATTTTGAAACTTAAATCACAACGATTATGTCTTTGAAATATTATATTTAAACATGTCCAAACATTCAATGGCATGGAGATGTGCCAAGGAAGGATCAGGCTCAGTGTGGGGAAAAAGTTCTGCACCAGAGGGTGGTAGGCATGGAACAGGCTGCCCAGGACAGTGGCCATGGCCTCGAGCTGCCAGAGCTCAGGGACACAGGGTTTGGGTTTTGGGTGGAGCCAGGAGCTGGACTCAGTGATCCTCAGTCTCTTCCAACTCAGGATATCCTGTGATTACATGTTAACTTGTCACCAGAACTGCATATCTTTCCACAGCAGAAAGACTGACCAGTGACCAAGAGCAAGTTGCTTTTTTTTTTTTTGCTTTTGTTATAGTAAGATATAAATCCCTTACATTTGCTGTATTTAGTCCTATCAGCCCTATTTTGAGAAACATCAAAACCCAGCTCCTGAAGAAATAAATGAACCAAACCGCCAGAAGCTGAAGCTAGATTCCTTCTGTGTCCTACACAGAGGATTTCATTACAGGAAGAGAAGCCAGAAATTGGAGCTGTGACATTATTAGTTGTTACGGCAAGTCTTTCTCCAACCCACTGAGATGTCAAAACAATTCTGAAAACTGGCGTGTAGAAACTAAAAATTTCATTCATACCCAACAACTTCACTCGTAACCAGCTGCACTTGTTTAAAATGGTGCAGTTCCAATTTGAGTCTAACAAGTCTGTCATTTAATTTAAAACTGCACAGTGGGATTTCTCCCACCAATTTATCCAGTGATGTATCTTAGTATACCTAAATCCAACGAAAGAGGGCAGTGTGACAAGCTCAGACACAAGCACTACTATGGCTCTCTGATGAAACAAATGATTTTCCCATAGCTGCAGACTAGCAAGAGTCACAATGTGCAAACTAAGACCTAAAATTTCCAAATCTGAATGAAGCAAAAGCACATCTGCAGAAAAGATTCTGCTGACAGTCCTTTCTCTTCCTTTTGCAGGTTTAGTACACTCCAGTTTTAACTACCAAGCATATGTAACACCATAGGCAGTTAGGGCGAAGAAAAATCTTCCTGCACAAAAGGTGAGCCTAAAAAGAGCAGCAGGCTAGGTAGGTTAGTCAGGCTCTAAACAAGTTGTGTGTTTGCTGCAGTGAATGCAGGATGTTCTGTTTAATGATGTATGCTCACTCACAGATTTCTATGCATGTCTTTCCGAGGTGAAGACTGATTAAGAACACTGTCAAAGAACAGTAAATCAAATGAAAACAAAGACCTTGGAAATGGAAAAAGGCCAGAAAGCAAGTTCTTTATTGCATGTTACTTCAGTTATATTGTCCTTGTTATTAAAGTTTCCAAACCCAGGACATGGGAACTCTGCTAACCCAGAGTAATAAAACAATTAACAAGACTATCCCATGTGAAGGTTTGAGTTCAAGTGTCAAACTCTCATAGTCAGAAAAAAACAAATGCTTGTCAGTAGCCAGCCTACAACCAGCCTGTCAGTATCAAGGCCAAATTCTTTTTTCTTTTTGCCTCTCTCACAAGTCTGCCTTAATTAATAACTGCGCCAAGAGTTAACTTGGTCTGAAGCATTAATCTTTTTTAAACCTTAAGGACAAAAAAGCAGACAGATCTGAAATACACTGTTAAGCATGGGAAAGTAGTCATGCAGTAGAACAGCCACATAAAATCTGAGTCCAATAAAAAGTTTCAAAATGGGTAAGCCTCCACATGCTGCATTCTCACAGAACCCGGGCATACTCAGCTGAGATGATGAAACTGATCTGATCACCACAATGCTGTTCATGTAGAATGAGAAACTGCACGCTAGAACTAAAAGGAAAACAAAGCCCTCCCCAGTCTTCCATCAGCTCCAGTGGCAAGCCTTATAGACCCCCGGAATGTAGTCTCTAGACAAAAGGCATGCCAAGGGAAAGTCCATGCCACCTCTCCTGGAAATCTACTACTGCAAAGAATAATTATAAGTAAGGAAAATAGAAATAAGAAAGATTACCTTTGACCAATAGTTGTTACCATCTGAAGGCTGTTCAGTGGCCTATGTGATCCAGTTCTCAGTGGATCAGTGTCCATATCACAAAACCCAACACCACAAATGGTACTAACTGGCAACCTTGTTGGCAGTCTCACCAGAGAGGCCAAGAATTGAATGAGCATGGAGACTGAATCCCCTCTCATCCCTAGAAGTGGTCCCTTCAGGTCAGGGTTGAGGCACATTGGTGGGGCAGTCTGGGGGAAGCTTGCACTCCCGCTGCCTGTGCTGTACCTGTTCTGTGGATAAAAAGAGGGCTTCAGTCTCCACAGCCGTCAATCCAGGTCCTTTCACACACAGGTGAACTAAATTCATACACGAGTTTGGTTTTCTCTTTGTTTTAAAGAGGGATTACCTTATCCCAAGCATAATCCTTTAAAAAAAAAAAACAACAAAAAAAAACAACCAAACAGCTAGACAGTTCACAGAAAGGAAGAGTCAAACATCACATCTTATTCACTGATAAAACCAAAATAAAGTAACATTTGGCAGCTTCCCCCACATACCTTCTGTGTTGTTGTGTTTGTTGTCTGTGTTGAGGGCTTAGTGAAGGTTATTTTCACTGGCGACATGTGTGGCGGTAAGGAGTTGGCAATGCTCTGCATTATATTACTCATCTTGGGGCTGCCACTTACAGGCACTGTGATAGTTTTAGTGACAGGAGTCACTGCCTTCGGGACTTCTTTCAGGAGAACAGGGGAAGAACTGGAAGAATTAGTTCGCCGTCTTTTGCGGGGCTTTTCATCATCATCTGAGCAGCTGACACCTGGAAGAGAAGTGCTTTTCTAAATTTAGGTTTTCCCCTACTTGTGGCTCTCAGTGCTTTCCAGAACACTTCAAACTTACTGAGTCTTGCACACATTTCCAAACAAAAGAAAAAGAAACAGAGAATAAATTATATCTTATGGTCACAACCAACCCACAACACATCGTAGATGTGTTATGTCCTTAATGAAGACCCCACTTACAGGGCCAGAAAACAAAGAAACATAACCCCCAAAACCTTGCTTGGCTGCTTCACTCCATTTAAAAGACAGAAAGAATGCAGAGCCAGTGCTGGAGTTTCATTCTATCTCTAGAAGTTTGTCCAATGTGACTGCACATACACGGGAGTTAGGATAGCACCAGTTTAAATCTTCATACTACACTGCTGTTGCTGGTTGTTTACTGGAAAGCTGAAGTTTATCCTCCTGTAGTCTTTCCTGATTTCAACCTCTGCACATTCTTTTTGTTACAACATGCTTTTTGTTACAGTACCTTTCTCCTTTTCACATCAATATAGCATCTCATGTTCCACTTTCATTCATAACATACTTAAACCTCACTTTGCAAGTTTAGTCTGGTGCATTTTGTGCAATAGCAAGGCATCACCTTGCATGCAATTACAGAAAACAAGTCTAGCCTCAAAGAATTTCATTCATCCCCACAACTGCCGACTGCACAAGTAGAAACAAATTACTTCAACATTCAACTGAGCAAGAAATATTTCATTCTACAGCATGATCAAGGGACCATAAATACATATGAAACTTTCCTAAGTAGGCAAAAGGTGCATAAACTGATATGCATTGCAGAAAGACACAGTTTAACTACCTCGTAAATTCTTAGTTACTAGGTAACGTGCATGTTTACCAAAATAGCCAGGGATAAACAAATTCAGTAAAAATATACACAGGGAAGATTTGATGCTCCTCTGCAGAATAAGATTGAAGATCTTGTATTATATGCCTGTGGCTTACAGACAGCAAACAGAGCCATAGCAAAAAGCATTCTTGCTGGTAACACAAAGAAACATGGTTGACAGACAATCTCTAATTAGGGTCAGGATCTAACTACACTCAATCTAACAACTAAACATTCAGGCATTCAAAAAGTAAAGATGCAGGAATGAACATGGACAAGTGGCATAGCAAATGGTGTCCAAAACATGGCATTCTGTATTAGCCCATAACCAATTCACTGGCAGGTACACATCAGAGTCATGCAGAAGGCTGATGGTTGCCCCCACACACAGATGGGAAATTGACCAAGAGAAAAGCTTGCAGCTTCAAAGATTAGTCTTAGCACACTGAAACACCATGATTAAGCATGGATCTACAAGTCAAGGCTCAAAACAATTTCCTTTATGGACCGGAACAACCTAAAGGTGAACTCCATCCCTAGAATACCATGAATATCTTTTAGCAACAGGCTCTAAGTACTACACAAAGTACACTTCGTAAACTTGCAATGAATGCAAAGTCATCGATCACACTGAAAGTGGGCAGGAGTTTCAGAAGGAGATGAGAGAAGTATTCATCTCAATTAAAAAATAAAACACACGCAGCCTGCACGTTAGGACACAGTTGTTACCTTTGTGCATTACAAAGAAATACTGAAGATAAAAACGTATTTTTATCCACCCTCTTCCACAAAACAATAACAAAAGACTAAACAGATTGAACCAGCTGAATATTATCTCCTCTTCTTATGTACAGCTCATTTCATTTCTCATTTTCACTGCTGGAGTTTTGTAAGAATGTTATTCCTGTAATTTCATGCTAGAAGCTGTACTTCTGCCAAGTGCTCCAGAAGCACTTAACTCAGAAGTAATGCAATTCGACTGTAACTCACACATGACAAGCAAGGCAGCAGAGAACAGAGGAGTTAATGGCTCAATCAGGCTGTGACTTGGGTGAGATCACAACAGATCGGTGACAAAGGCAGGACTATAACTCAGCCCGTCCAAGTTTACTCTTATTCAGGTTTGTTAAAACTGCTGTGACTGATGCAACACATTCTGAAAGATGGACAATTCTTTTAAAAGACAGAAGAAAATAAAGCAAGTGGCAAGGGAGGAAAAAAAAAAAAAAACAACTAAGAATGGCTGGAATAAAAATGAGAACCTATCATCTCTCTATTGTGCGTCTAGACTGGTTTTATTCTCATTATCATGTAATAATTCAGTAAGTCTAAACTAAATTTTTAAGAGGTGAAAAACATTTTCCCCTTCAATCATTAACCTAAAACTGAGTGATGAGCACAATGAATCAGAAAAATTGGAAAAAAAAAACCTTAACGGGTTTTGTAGGTTGATACAATCAATACAGATGATTGTTTCCAGGTAACATTGCAGTCATGTACAGTTTGTTGCTTTTGGCTAGCAGATGTTACACAAACATGTACACTACACACTGCATTAAGATCAATTTTCAAAATGTTAGTTATCCATAACAACAATACAAATAGCAAACAGCACTTCTGAACTACTTCTTTATTAATCTCGATTTGTCATCAGCCTTTTGATAGGCATCAAAATTCAAATAAAATCAGAATAAAGCACTTTTAATTTCACATAAAACCAGCTCAGATGATTTGGACGTATTTATGAGGACTTACTCTGCTTTTGGAACTAGCTCATTTATTAAACAAGAACAAAAAAAAAACCACCAAAACAACATGAAGAATGACTGCTTCTATTCATCATGGGCTGCACTTCCAATCTAAACACATGAAGATGGATATTTGTTGAGGTCTCATATCCAATCGGATTTCCAAAGTTGCTTAGGTATGTCACAAAAAATTTGCTACCAAATGAATCACAGAATTACTAGACATAGTAAACACTGTAATTTGTTCAACCATTGAGTTACACCTTAGAAAACTCTGCATTCTCTCAAGCTACTACTATTTGAACATAGTATGCCAAAAGCCAAATTCTTAAGAAATGCAAGGCTAGTTTAGAGCAAGTGGGGACAAGCACAACAGCTCTCTAACTGAAATCATAGAATCACAGAATGGTTTGGGTTGGAAAAGACCTTTAAGATCATCTAGCTCCAACCCACTAGCAGGGACACCTCTCACTAGATCAGGTTGCTCACAGCCCTGTCCTGCCTGGTTTTGAAATAAGGGCACAAAAATATTTCCAAAATAATGCATACATCAGCTGTGGAAGTGGGAAGGAGAGATCTTCCTAACTCAAATAAGAGACTATTTGCAATACTTAAGCAGGACAAGGAAGAGGGAAGTCCTCTGCTGAAGCAACCTGCAGGGCCACCTTAAAGATAACTACTGAATAAGCTGGATTAGAAATCCACTGATATAAAGCAATGCCTATACTTCACTTTCAAAATATTTTACAGTCTTGTTGTTACTGCTCCCTGCAGTAATTACCTTGGAAAAGGGAAGCAATATGCTCATTCTTTAGACTAAACTAAGGCATAAAGGCATTAAATGACTTGCCCAAGGCTAGAGTGTCTATTTCAGTCCACACTTCAGCCACAAGATAGGCCTTTTTTTTGCCTTTTGTTAATCAGTTACTATTATCACTTACTTTTAACATAAACAGTACTTCCACTAGACAAGAATATACTGGAAACTGATCAGGTGGGTCTAAGGGACTTCACTGTTGCTACATTGCAACTTGGGACAAGGGTAGATGTTGAGGTTGAAGAGGTACTTGTGCAGGAATAGCAAACCACCACCAAAGAGGAGAAAACACACCTTCCATGTAAGTAAAGCACAGAAATCTATTACTCTACCACTATCTCAGCAATTGAAATGCAAGCTAAAGACTTATTGTGGGGCATATACTTGCTTCTGCAATCCTGTTATTGTTGAATACTCACAAGTTTGATTTCAGTATGGCCATGGAATGAACTGCCTTCAGAGGAGAAATCTAACCTCCCCTCCCCTCCTCCCATACCCAGAAACTTGTGCTGCCATTTCTAGGGTTTGTCTTTTCATCCTCCTTTACAATAATCAGATGTTTTACACTACAGTTCGTTCATTTATCTTTAATTTTAGTGTTCATTCAGTATAATGATCTCTTTCATTTCTGTAAATTTTTATCTAGATAGGTAACTGACAGAAGACAGTTTCTGCCTCCCCTCAAATGTACATCACTTGAAGAAATTAAAACATTCCTTGAGTAATGAGCAAATATTTTTGGTAATGGCTATTTTCAACTTTACTTTCAAGTACAAAACAATGCTCCAACAGTTCTTAGAAAACCAGAAAAAAAAAAAAGCCTCTTTGAAGAAGTGCTACACATCCTGTAGTTGTATGAAGCATAACTGAAGGTCATCCAGCCAAGTTACACATAACATGTGATAGCACTGTTTAAAAGAAAAGTAGAAATCAATCTTATAACTTGGTACATTTTCAAAAAAGAAAGATTTGGATTTTTAAGGCATCTAGCACTAAGAAAACGATTTAAACCATGAATAGCTTGTGTAGAACCTCAGCATTCTCTCACCTTCCTTGTTTCCAGTTTCTGCAGGGACTGGAAGAGACGCGTTGTGCTGAACAGCTGCGTTGGCAACTGCATTAGCTGTAACAGTGAAAGCTGTTTGTGGAACAAGCCGTGGCATCAGCGGCACCAGCCGACGACCTTCTATAGACCATTCCGAAGAGCTGTTTGGCCCAGACATACTAAACAGAAAGGAAAACCTTTTAACTTCTCTGCTGACTTTCCTAAACGCTCAGCATTCTTACTTAAGTTCCTCTTTTCAACAGTGAAAATGTAAAAGGCTGTTTCTAAAGACACACTAGAGAAATACCTCCAGTCTTCTTCCTTTCATGACAGCCCTTACATTTTTCCCAGCTGATGCAGAAATCCTCCCATAACATATCTAAGAGTTGCTGCTTCTTTTAACATGATTTTTTACAAAGCCCTTACAGGGCTGTGGATGTCATGTTCAACTCCCCCATATTAGATTATCTACTATTCAGGTAGAGTTAGTTTACCCTCCATTTCTGGATGACAAAAATACCTAGAGATCACATAGATTTCATGAAAGATTACCAAAACTGATTATCTTGCAAGAGAAAAATCTCAGCTTCTAATGCAACACTTGTTTTACCTCAGCAGAAATTTCTCAGACTGACTGAAGTAATCCCAAACAAAGTAATAGCACATGAAAAGATTCAAGCACATCTTTCTCCACAGAATCCAGCCTGCTCCTCCCTGATCTGCTGTAGGGAGCCTGCTTTGCAGGGGGCTTGGACTCAATGATCTCTAAAGGTCCCTTTCAATCCCTACAATCCTGTGATTCCTCTCATTTTCTCTCAACCATAGTACTTACACACAAACCAGAATGCTTCAAAAAATGCTTGCCTAGATAGAAAGCTGTTCCTGCTTATAACTGTTTTACAGCACTCATTTGAGAAATCAGTAAAATCAGAATGACAGATTATTTTTCAATGCTGTTATGTTGTTCTTAAACAAACCAACCCATTTAATGTATTAATATATTCCGAAAAACAACTTCCCACATGAACTACTGCAAGCAAGTTGCAGCAAAAGCTACAACAAATTAGTTCATAAAATGCAGAGGATCTGCTCTGCTGTTAAATCTTGATATGCTTCAGCATTCTTCATACATATTCACATAGTACAAGCAGAGCTGCACCAGCTGAGGTAAAAACACATTTTTAAAATCAAATATAAGACTACAAATGTTGCGCAAAGCAAAGCTAGCAAAGTCTGCTTTCCTAATGAGTTAGATTATTTAAGTCAAATACTACATTACCAACCATCACTTACAAAGAATTTACCAGAGGGAAAAAAATAAAGAGATGCAGCACTTTACAGTTGCACCTTGCCTGGATTATAATATCTCGTCCGTTTGAAGTTCGCTACTTCGGGACAAACTGTACTCTTGCTCTGGAAAATGCTAAAAACAGAACTACTGCTTAAAAAGGATACTTAATTCAAGGAAATAAGCCAGACTTGACAATACAATGCTTATTTTTCTTTTATTATCTGTTCTCTTTCTCTAAAGAAGTGCGAAGAAGTTCGTGGGTTTTTGTTTGGTAAACAGCACATTTCTAATTCTTTAAACATGAGCATTAAACCACTAAAATGTTAAATATCCTGCAGCACTAGCACAGTATGCTAATCTTGGCAAGTCCACGTTCAGACAATTGCTAACTCCAAGCAGCCTGTTAGTTGCACGATTGCCATTCTTTTTTCCTCATTATAACACCTAGGTTACATGAGGCAAACTAAAAATCAGTGGTTATAACACAAAAGAAAATAGGGAATCATGACAGTCCATCCCTCTTTCAGCACACTTCTTAAGATTATTAACTATCAGAGACACGTAAGCGCTTGTCCTCTTGCTCCTCTCCACCTCTCAAAGTCACGTGGAGCCTGAGAAACAAATGCAAGGAGAAACCAGCCCAACTGATGCCAGCATAGCAGCTGCATCAAGCAGGGAACAGTGGACACTGATGTCATCAGACAGCTTGCTGCAGTTCTTTTTTTTCCACCTCGCTGCTGATGCATTGTTTTCCACTAGTGTCTCTCATCTCTTTCCTTCCTTTTGTCTTTCTAGTTGGACAAGTATCTCTTAATATGACCTTCACAAATGCATTTAAACACAATTAAACTCAAAAACAATTATAAAACAAAGATGAAAAACTGTGCAAGCTGTTCATCAAGTTTACATTTTATCTCTTTTCTCTATTTTGTTTCTTCTGGTCTATTTTACAGAAAGCTCCTCTTGACTCTTCCCTATGTCGTGCCATATTGTGAACAGGATGCCCTGAGATCCAAAAGGTTAAAACCGTTCTGGCACCCTGACCTAAATCTGATACGGTAATTCTTTCAGTCAAACACTGCTCTTTAAATCACCATCAATCTTGAAAGTTCTATCGTTCAGTTAAGGCATAATGGATTTTCCAAAAGGCACCTTTGGAAATCGTGGAGGAAATGACCTATAACTTACTTGTGTGCAATAGTCGTTAGCCGTTCATCATTTACTGCTCTTCGAACTTCAGCACGATGTCTCTCTGTTGAAATACTATTAAAAAAATACCAATATATTTTAGTCAAAGGGAGACATGAACATTTATCTACAATTTTCAGCTAAAACGAAACTTATGAATAATCCACTCAGGAGACAAAGGGGGACAGGTATTTAGGTTTCAGAGATTGTCACTTAATTTTTGCTATCACAGTGAGAAAGTATGAACATATCATTGCACAACAAGTGCTACTGAAGAATAAGGAGAACATTACTGTTCGCTGGGTACCACTGCAAAACAGCTGATTTCCAAATCAAAGATGGAAATATCAAAGTAGAAAAACTTATACAGAACATACAGCGTTCTTCTTTGCTGTAACGTGGTCCCTAAGACCTCAAAATCCTACCCTGACAGAACTTGGAACTAGCAAGCATTCATGAGATAGCTGCAATCACTAGATAACTCAAAAGCCACCAGCAAAACAGTAAATATTCACCCACAGAAACTCAAAACAAACCAGAATCAAGCGCCCATAAGATGGAGAATCAAGATTTGTTTTACAATGGTTAGTGATAGAAAAAACATGTTACGTTCTTAAAAGAAAAAGGCCACCAGCTCTTAGTTTATAAAGGTCAGGGTTACCTAAGCACTTTAGAGAGTTCTCCAAGAAGATCCTTCTTCTCTTTCGTAAGATCTCCCTGTGCACGTAAGGCACTGATGACACCTGCATATGCCTCCAGTTCTGAGGAATTAGAGCAAACAGTAGTTCTATTTAATGCTCACAGCAAAAGGAAAAAATGTTATTTTCAGTATTACTGACAGTACTCTATTAATTTCCAAAATCATTACAAGGAACGTGTCTTTCAATTATTTAGCGCTTTTCAGGAGAGATTGATGGTTTAGAACTCTCTCAGTCAATTATTCTGCAGCCTACAGCTTTTCTATGAAACAACTGTATCATCACAGAGGATTATCTAGTTGTATAAACCCAAGCACTCCCCGAGCTGACAGTTCAACATAGAAACCTTGAAAAAAAGAGTCCAGAAATTTGAGTAGTAGCTTAGAACTCTCTAGAAGCAGAAGAAAATATTTAATACATATCACTATTAAAAGTTGCAAGGCTTGGAGAAGAAATACTGTCAAAAGAGTAATGGACTTGTTTTCCTAACACTGCTCTTTAATTAGCATGGAGAGCATGAGCTCCATTTTGTTAAACACGATCATCATTATCTTTTCATGCCCATTCACCTGATATGTACAACTGCTCGGATCTGAAAACAATGCACTGCAGTGAATTAAAGCCATACAGTACACCAAACAATCCAGCCAGTCTTAAATGTAGGGCCATCATGAAGATTAGCATGCAAAAATGTAACTCTGATGTAACATAAACATGTAATACCAGGTGACTCATAAGAACACCATCAGTGCTTTCAAAATAACATAATAGCTAAGGGTTACTGAAATACTGGATGCTGTCCTACTAAACAGGGTAAAAAACACCTAATGCATGTACAGTTGGAGTCTGCTAGCTTGCTATTCTAAGCATAGCAGTACGTGTTAAAGAAAACATTACTAAGGGCCATGCTTTGAACCAACAATACCAATTATTTTGCTATTTCTGCAGATTACTTTCATTCAGAGCTCCATTTCAACAACCAGTTATCCCACCCCCACAACAGATCCCAGTTAGTCAGAAGCATAAATAAAAGGGGCAGGCCAAAACTTAACAAGAGCCCCAAAACACATCTGAATTTTCCTGCAATTAAAGAAGACTGATGCTGCTCAAACTGGGATTCCAAAAAGCCAATTAACAAATCAAATCAAGGAGTTGTGCTGAAAAGAAGCCCTGCTCTGCTGCCCTGATTAAGTATGAAAGACACAAAGCAGAGTTGCCTTGGTTAACTCCACAGCCTGCACAGGGATGCTGGGAGACCTACAGAAGCATTTGCAGCTTCGGTTATAAAACATTTGCTAATTAATGCAATGGTGATTATTAATATCAACATTTATTTAGACAACCATGTTACAATATTTAAGATACTAATTATTTTCCTCTGTTAACAACATAAAATAATCCTCAGATACAATTGTATAATTACTTAGCAAAGAGATTCTTCTTTTCATTTTCAATACAGATGCTCTATACTAAGACTAACAAATGCACACCCTGGCTTTTTGAGAGTTAGAAAAGATTACATAGAAGCTGTAACCAGCTTCCTTACCTTCCTGTCTACACAGCATTACTAACTGACGTGCTCTCTTTTCAAGTTGAAACCACCAAGCAAGTCAATAAATGCTTCAAAACCCAGGTTTCACAAATAAATACCGTTATTTCAAGTGCAAGGTGATTCAGTTATAAGCCACGAAGGCTGCAGGGCAACACAAGGCATTGTACACCTCAGTATACATTTCAGCTTTCCCTGCACCACTGTATTTTGCCTTGAATGAGCAACCACATGAGATGTTGGGCTGAGAGCTCAACTGATCTGCTTCGTGGCTGGCAGACTAGCTGTGCCCCTTCTCCCTCCAGCCTTCTGGTGTGTCTGTATAAATGGAGAGCTCCTCTACTCTAGAAGAGACGCGGCAGCTACAAGCTCTTATCTCTGTTATGCTGGCAGGGCCCTCTGGCGGGGACACAGCTCATGCCAGCAAAAAAGATTTTTATTTCTTCTGTTTTTTTCCTGTCGGCCTAGGTTATGTCACTGGAGGAGGTGTAGCTGCAGTTCTGTTTGGCTCAGCTACACCAGCAGGGTTCTGCCAGCACACCGCCGTCGGCTGGAAGTTTTTTTTTCCACCCTTCCAGCCAGCAAGAGCTACGTTAGCATAATTTAGTAGCAGAGATCCGGTCCATATTTTTTGGCATTCTGCACTTTCTCCTAGTTTTGTGCCCCTTGAGACTCTCTTCAGACCTAGAGCTATCACTTTAATGGATGCACGGCTTCGTTTTGACGCTGTGTGCAACAACTGCGTCACCGCTCCAACAGAATGCAAATCCCAGATTCTCAAGAAGCAAAGTGAAAAAAAGAGCAAGGTAAAAAAAAATTCACATCTCTCAGAAAACAGTGGCGATGGCTACACAGCACATGAGAACGTTCACATAACTAAGGAATACAACACACAGTCTCTTAGCTTTCAAAACGTGAACAAGAAAAGCTGAGTGATTAACATGACTGTCACAGGAAGTTTGTGGCAGGCTCAGCTTTCCTCCTGACATCACCTCCTAGAAAAAGCTCCTCAGAGGACAGCCTGAAAAGAAATCTACTTCTCTTTTCCTCTAATGCTATGCATCATTTAATTCAGAAAAAGCCCTTAACTTAAAACAAAACAAGTTTTTCTTAGGAACACAAGAACCACAGCATAGGATCAGATGAAAGGATTCTCTCTCTCCTATGGTAGCCAAAAGCTTGCATGAGAGGAAAGAATAAATATTTTTATTTGCTTCCAAAACACAATGTCTCCTTACACATCTGCAATTACAGAGCACGAAAAACCTCAATACGCACACATTTGTTGGGCAAGGTACACGGACATTAAGCTAGAATTGAAACAGCACAAAAAGCTCCTGTTGTAAAGTTAGGACTTTCCACATCTCTCTGACAACTCACATAAGTGAAGGCAGAAAGTTACAAGATATCATAGGTTATTTTTTGTTACATTTCAAGACTGTGCAGTGCTAGAACTCCATGATTCTCACAGGTCCCTTCCAGCTTGGTATATTCTATGAATCTGTAAGTCTTTACTACAGAAACACCACCGTATCCATCAAATCAAAAAATTCTATGCATTTTTGGTACAAATAGGTGCCTTAGCACAGAACTGAAGGACAAACAAAGATTCTCTTCTTGCCCAGATATGATATCACACGTTCATAGCCATAAACACTGCCACATCAAAGCAAAGACGGACAAGGCTATCTATGAGAGATTTAATCAAACAAAAACAATTCTGTTTTACCTCTATTGCTCAGGCAGAGCATCTGCCCAACATCATTTTAAGCCACAGCTGTCAGCCTAATGACACACGGAAGAAGGAAATCACTTGTAAGTTGCCTGTAGACGTAATAAAGTATTTCATGGAAGCAGCAGGCAGGCAAGTCTTAAAAGGGCAAACATACAGACCCACAAATTGCATCTTACTGTACCCAGTTTGCGAAGGATCCTCTTGCACTCATCTCTGCTGAGATCCAGAAGCGTTGGCCACACCACAGGCATCTTCTCCCTGTGCTCCCGCAGAGCTCAGCCTCCCTGCAAAGGAACACAGCCGCAGTAAGCGTGAACCCACCATCTATCCACCTCCCAATGCAAAGTCCCCAGGCTGCTCTCAACACCACATTCCCTCCCATCCCTGCCCCAACCTAATGGCATGCGTTACCATGCAGGAATTCAGCAGTTTCACAAAGGCGTGGGGCTTCCTATGCTCTCTCCCACCAGTCAAAGCCTTTCTCCTGAGTTTCCTACCTCCTGCCCCAGCCTTTTCTTTTTCATGCTGAAACACTCTCCGAATAGATGCTCGAGTCTCCTCCTTCTCTTTATGCACAGAGCACCTATTATAAGAACTCTTCCAGCAATCCACACGGCCCCCCCCCCCCCACACAACGCATTTAGCACCGATCTATAACAGAACGGCAGCAAAACAAAAAATAACGCAGAAATCTGCTTTCCGCGTCCCCTAAAATAAAAATAATAAAGTAAAAATTTAAAAAAAAATAATGAAATATGGAGAAAAAGCCTTACGAGGAGAAGATCTGGGAGATGGGAGGGGAGGAAGGGAGCATCTCCCCCGAGGAGGAGAAGGAAGAAGGGCCTGAGGGGAGCACAAGGAACAAAAGCCCCGGCCCCATCCCCAGGCTCGGAGCTTCCCGGGAGGGAGCCTTCAGGCTACAGCCACCCGGGGCTCACGCCCGCCCTTCGCGGGGTTCCTCCGGTACCTCAAGCGAGGGAGAAAGGCCCTGAAGGCAGAAGGGAGGTGAAGGCCGCGCAGACAGGGAGCAGGCGCCGGGCCCGTGAGGGGGCGGCGGGTCCCCGGCGCCCCGGGGAAGGAGAGCAGCCCCGTTCCTCATAGGGAAGAGCCTCGGAGAAGGCAGGGAGGTGCTGCTTTGGGAGCGAGACTCACCTGGCCGGCCGTGCCCGGCACATCGAAAGACTCCTCGGCAACTCAACCCCTCCTCCCCCCGCGGTGCCGCTCTCGGGTTTGTTTGGCGGCGGTGGCGGCAGCGCTTCCCCGGCCAAGATGGCGGCGGGGCGCACTGCCCATGCGCCAGCTCCGCAAGGCACGACGGGAGTTGTAGTCCGCGCGCCCTCATCCCTTCATTCAGCCACTCAGTGAGCGAGGAGATGGAAGAAGCGGGAGCCAAGATGGCGCGGGGAAAGTGCGCCGCGCATGCGCAGCGCCGCGGGGCACTCCTAGGAGATGTAGTCCGCTGTGCGTTTGTCTACGAGGTGGGAAGTGGCGCCGACTGTCCCGCCATAGCCCTGCAGGCGGATACGGGTAGCGAGAGGGGACAAAAAGCCGCGCGCGTTGCTCTCTAAGGCTGGGGTAGTAGAGGGGTGCGTAGCACCCCACAGCTACACCGTGAAACAGCCATTAGCGTAACGATGCGATTTTTACGCCCGTCACACTTCTCAAAGTTTGGTCGTTAACCGTCGAGCGCAGTTTCTGAAAGGAAATCCGGGGCGTTATTTCCCCGTTTCCAGCTTTCTGACTCAAAATTGTGTGCGGTGACGGCAGCCAGCCCTCCTCAGTGCAGACAATGCGGTGGTTCAACCTGCAGCCGGCAACCGCACCGGGACGGCTACATCCTGCGAGCCCGGCGGCTGCCTCAGATCTAATAGCCGTATTGGCTTTTTTTTTTTATTATTTTTTGGTATGTGTGTTTGCGTGTATTTTGTGGTTTTCGTAGCAGTGCAGTCGATCATAGCCTCTAGAAAGTCCTCAGATGGGATTAGAAGTGAAAAAAGAAACCATCTTTGGCGTGCAGCTGAAGCCCGAAGGAGACACGGCGGTTTGTGGCTGTGGTGTGACAGCGAGAAAGGAGAGCAAAAAGAAAAAGAAAAAAAAAAAATCAAAACAAGCAGCAACAACAACAACAAATACAGAAAACCGTAGATACTGGATGAGCTCTGGGCAGCAGGCCTTCGTGGGGCTTTAGTTTTGCCTCATGACTTTTTTTTTTCTGCGCTTCATTGTGTGGGTTTCCCAATTTTGCAAATATATATATATATGTGTGTGTATATATATATATCTATATTAGTACCTGAGAGCTGAGGACGAGGATGAAAGGTGTCCCCTCTATCATAGGTGTCCCCCGTCATCCTGCAGATCATAGAATCATTAAGACTGGAAAAGACCATTAAGGTCCCCAAGTCCAACCCCAACCCATCCCATCATAACCACTGGCCACGTCCCCCAGGGACACTTCTCCACGGTTCTTGAACACGTCCAGGGATGCTGTCTTCACCAGCAGCCTGTGCCTATGCATCACCACTCTTCTTGAGAAGAAATAGTTCCTTATATCCAACCTGAACCTCCCCTGATGCAACTTAAGGTGATTCCCTCTTGTCCTGTAATGAGTGTTTCAGGTTGTGAGGAACTGGTGGTTTTGGGCCCACACCTGTGCTAGAGAAACCCATTTTTTGCAGAAATTTGTTACTATCTGCAACCCACAGCAGGTCTTTTCACAGAAAATCATATATAATGAAAAGAATTGAGACTTTTTTTTTTTTTTTCCCTCCCTACATAATTTAAAAGCTCCAGCCTGCAGAAGCTTTTGCTGGAAATGCTGGCAGGAAAAACTCCCTCTGTTCCTGTCTAGACGTTTTACTGGGAAGTGTGTAGTGTGATCCTGGGAAAGGTGGTGGCTTGCTTGTGTGCAAGGAGCAGTTCTCCTTGTCAGCGGCCAAAAGGAAAAGGCTGGTTTGGTTACCTTCAATAGTTCTCTAGGAAACAATAAAATCTTAGAAATGAGCAATCTCTCTGCTGAGCCCAAATTTCTATTCTGCCTGCTTTTTTTTTTTTACCAAGAAAATCATGAATTCAGAGAATATCCCAAGCTGGAAGGGACCCACAAGGGTCACCGAGTCCCAACTCCTTAAAATCTTATCTTATAGCTTGCTTGCAGAGGAGAAGACGCAGCTGGAAGGTTTTTGAGGTGAAGACAAGGTTGACGGTACTCTTTGAAAGGCAATGCCTATTTCTAGATCTGCAAGTGCTTTTGTTTCCACCTAACTACAGAAAAATGTTTATTCCTTGTGATTGCTGATGAGCATTTTCTCACATGCAATTTCTTATTGTTCTCCACAGCAGTATAAATCTCCAGCACTTGAAAACGATTATGCTGAACGGTACAGGAGAGCTCAAACAATTCTCCTTTTTTTTTAATGCCTTCTTAAACAAGAACCAGCTGAAGGAAAACAGCATCATCTTTGCATAACATGCCCTAACAAAACCAAATGCCCTAAGCTTTGCAGAAAGCTAAGGAAGATGTAGACAAGGATGGTGCTAAAAGTTGCAGCTTTTCTTTGTAGCTCAGAGGTTCCATTGCAAACCCAGCTTGAAATGTGACTTTTAGTTCAGTTAGGCAGCTCAGTAGGAATGCCACTTACCAGAATAATACAGCCCTTTTGAGATTTATTCATCAACAGCAACTGTGATGCTCTAGGAGAGAATCATTTTTATTGCATGAGGTAAGTAAATCATGCCCTGAGCAAGAAACTACTCCATTTTTTAAAAACATATTTTATCTAATAAGGTGTAGATGTTAGCTGAACATTTTCTTGAAGTTTTTTTGTGCTTATTTATGTATGCTCTCCATCCTCATGCAGTGAATTCTCTGCTACTTGCTAACAATGCAGCTCATGCTGGTACCTTTTCTCAGAGAAAGCATGAATAATATGTTTTCTCAGCCTGGCTCAGCAGGCTCAGTAAACTTAATGAGACTGGTTAGTTTTTTATTTGTTTGTTTGTTTGTTTGTTTGAAGATCTTTAATTTTCTTCCAAAATCGACAACAGGGTCAAGTTATTACAAGCAAAGCAGACAGACACACACTAACACTCTCATGAGCACATATGTATGTGCTCAAGCAAATCATATACGCTGCATTTCTTTCTGCACACAGAATGAAAAAAGAGATGTAAGACATGAAGCAGTTATGTATGAACTGTCTGAAGCTGCGACTTTCTGCAGATGTCCTAAGTTGTTTTCCAAGAATACTTCTTATTTTCATTAAGGATGAAAACCCAGATTTGGAAATATGTGGGAGAAGGTCCAGAAGCCCTGAAGGCCAAATTCTGCCTGTAGTTACAACAGCACAGTTGTTCAGAGCCACCTACTTAGCTACAATCAATTCTCTATTACCCGTACCAATGGGATGGCTGAGATACTGCAGACAAAGAAGAAAAAAAGACACAACAAAATCACACAAAAAGAATGAATCCTGAAAAGCATAAGTTATCTGGACTCAGAATGATTGCACGGAGCCTGCTTAGATAATTTAGGGTAATCCTGGCAGGCCACCCAAGGGAGACCAAGACTTGACAACATTTCTTTATGTGTGATGAAGAGAAATGTCAGGAGCATTCCAGTTATATGCTAAAAAATGAAAAGAAGAGCAGGGTGGTTTAGACTTCATTAATAAGGAATCATAGCTAAACAGCCCATGGGTGACATTTTCTCAGTGCAGTCATATAAAATAGACTGATTCATTGTGGGTTCCAGAAGAAAATGCAGAATGTGAAAATGCCAGCTTTTTCTTTTATATATTCTTAGTTGCCTTCAACCTTCTTAGTTCTCATTACCTACATCCTCAGTTTCTGACTGAGTCATCAGTTACAGAGGCCCAAAATTACAGAGCACTCTGACTTTTCTAAAAGTAAAACCATAAAGAAAATTGTTGAGAGCAGCTTGGTTTCAGAATTCCTAAGGATGCAAGACTAATGCCACCATGCTGTCAGCCAGTTCTGTCTCATGATAACCAGTAAATCTATTGAACATTCAACTGATGTCAACAAGTGATTCACAAATTGGTCTTATAAGACTGTAACCTTAGGTCTAAAAGTGTTAGCAATGCATTACAGCCAGCAGACACAGATGAAATGAGATCTCATTAGTCCTGCAGTACTCTTCATCTGCTGATAACCCAGTGAGCAGCCGTGGGCAAGTTGTTTCACTTTTCTTGTACCTCCATCTCCATTTTTTAATAAAGAATTTAGGAAATGAATGGCAGATTGATATACAAAAGCCATGCGTAATCATTTATAACAGCATATTGCAAGGCTTATAAAGAAATGGCTCAATTACATGCATTTAAGCAATATCCATTCCCACTTACATTAAGAAATACAGTGACCATCAAGGACTCAAGTATTGTTTCACGTTCTCTAGGACCGGATGTAATAATTCAATTCGCATCAATTACAGGCACTGGATTAATTAATTACAAGTTTTCTGGGAGCATATAGAATAATGTGTCTCACTGCACCTCCCTGTACCGCATGAGCCAATGGAAGGGAGAAGACAACACGCTGTAGTTTTGAGGCACCAGCAGTGAGATGGCACAGCACAGGGGAGAAGTGATTTTCACTTGGAAAAAGTGATTTGTATGCAGCCCAGCTCACCAGCAACAAAGCCATTCCTTGCAGCTCTTTAGGGGCTCATACAAAACGAGCACAGCAAGCTCTCTGCTCTTCTTGCTGGATTATTAAGTGCATCTCCACTCACGCCGCTACAAACTCCATTCTCATTGTGGCACACGGCTGACAGACCTGCATTCATTCAAGCTACAGCTGGATTGATACAAACTCTGAAATGCCCTTTTCCTTCAGAGCAGCCTTTTGAAGGTAGAATTGAGGCACATCAACTTGGCACTACATGAGAAACATGCACAACTACTTCCTCTCTGTAAACGGTGAAGTTTCACTATTCAGAGTTTTGTGCTGATAATTTGAAAAGTAGAATTGGAAAATCAAGAAAATATTTTATCAGCAGTCAAGAAAGCCACGACACTCTTATACTAAGACAAATGAAACTTTGTAGATAATGTAAAATTTTTTTGAATTTAAAGATGCTTTAAAATACGTTCTGTGTTTTGCACAGGGAAGAGATAGCTGAGATTCTAACACAAATTAAATCCTTTCTTGGTCTTTTTTATTGTTGTTGTTTCCATGTTAAATGGCCTAACCAACAGTTTCCACTTCTCTTTAGAGATCATTCAGTGACTCGTTACATTTTCCTGACATAAGCATCTCCGTTTTAATTTTATTCCATCACCCTCAGACGACTCCTAAACTCTCCCCCTCCTCAAACCCTTTCCCATCACATTTTCCTCGTGGCTGAGATAGGAACAGAAGCCTCAACAACATTCAGGCAATGGCAGCTTGCCAGGGGAGCCTTTTATGCACAGCCTTGTCAGAAGCAGGGATTGTCACAGTGGGCTCAGAACTATTTGTACTCGAATCCACAACAATATTTCAACTTATTTCACCGGAGCGAGCTTTGCATTGCCAATTATTTTTTCCCCCTGTTTTAAGTAATCCATGTATATTTAAAACCTCTATCTATTTTGCAAATGGAAAGAAATTCAGTGCTGAAAGTAGCTAAATTCAGCGAAACCTAATGCGTGGAAACACCGCTGGAGTCAAGCATCTATTTAAACACTACAGGGAGGCAAAAGCTTGATTATATAACCTGAAACAATATTTAAAAAAAAACAAACACTCCATTGTGTCATTCTGAGGCATGTCAAAGAGCAGCTTAAAGTCAGAGGCTTCTGTGATTCAGGGAGACAGATGCATACCTCTGTTCTCTTTGTAATGTATAATATTGGTTAACAATGCACTGAGAAGGAAGCAAAGGCACTTCCCAAAACAGAAAGCATGGGAAAAGGATCAAAGATGTCATTACACTTTAACTTGCTAAAAGTGCTAAAAATGCATGCTGGGGCAGCAATGGATTGCATAGCTGTGATCACTATACAGGGACCAGACAACAAAAGCAGCTAAGGTGATAATAGGAAAAATAATTAAAGATTTTAACACCTAGGTGGCCAATGAAAGCAGGCATTTCCTCATCTTATTTTTCTGAACGCTTACCGTATTTTTGCAGGATAAAAGTGTGCCAATGGAAAAGCAAGCTGGTGCTGTGTCTGCAAACTGGAGTAATGAGTAACATCTCTGTCACTGTGCAGTCGTCCCTGAAATTTTGGGAAAAGCATGTACTTTTCAAGAGGATTCTCTTAACATGACCAGATACCAAGCACACAGACTGCCTGCTGCTCCTGGGTTGAGGCATGCACACAGGAAGAATAAAAGATGTCTTGTGTTCTCCAGCTCTACGCTGGTATAAATGATGATCATATAAGTGAAAAAAAATGTACACAGAAAGTCTTTTATGGTGATATTGAAAAAAAAAGAACATGATGAAATGGGAATATAGCTTACCGTACACATATTAAATATTCGACTGGCAGTGCCTGATTAGCTAACGTCTGTATTTTGAAAGGCTTTTCTCTCTGAATGCTCATATCAATATATTGTATAACCAAGGCAATGGATTGAGGAAACAAGGACTGTAAATTAAGGTTAGCATCACCAACTATAAATGAATGCCTCCAAATGGGCAGATGGACAGGAATTTGTTAGGTTGCTGCTTTGTGAATTTGTGCCAGAGCTAGAGATGGCTCTGCTAGCATGTGCTGCCCACAGAGCAGCACAGGAGGTAATCGTCTGCTTTGGCTGGAGGAACTTTTCAGAAACTGCAACAACTGCTTATAATTAAGAAAGCTGCTTCCCATGAAGGGAGGAATAGCAGTAATCCAGAAGGCAGACAGTTTTTAACTTAGGAAAGCCATGCCAGTGCATAAATAACATTGTTTGGGCCGACCTTGACTGACACAGATTGTACCCCTGCATAAAAGCTGAGTGGCACAAAGCGTCCTGCTTTCTCACAGTGCAGACTTGATACAAAACCTGCAAGAACCAGCATTCTTTGAATCAGCCATGATTTCTGTGAAATAAAAGATCCCAGTAAAACGGGGACAACACAATGGGAGTTCGCCTGATGATCCTCAAAGATTTTCACTAACTTTCATTTGCAAAAAGTTAACCACCAGGATAGAGCCAGAATGCAGCATTACTTAGAGTCACAATTCAGCTGCACATTGGTCACCAGCACTGCATACTTCAAAACGCATTTGCAGAGGTCCTCTCATGTAGTGCACGTTATTCCCCACCTTTGCCTTTCAATCCTCCAGAACTATAGGCAAGCTCTTAACATGAGCACTGCTTTTCTCATCCTGTCATTGCAAATTTCATCACGTTTCAGCAGGGACGCAGATACAAATATATACAGACATCCATGGGATTAAACTGACATTTTTAGTTCTGACAGTTATCCCAACAACAATATATTGCAAGCCATATGACTTGCAACAGATCACGTAACAGAAATTCATTAAAGGATATTAGACTTTAAATACTGTCTTGCAAATAAAATTTTGGTAACAGGAAACCTACAGAACACCACAATCGTATTTGAATGCTATTAGAAAATAAAGGCATACTATGATGCAGCCTGTGAAAGAGACATCCCATTCATTCCAGGAGCACATTAAAGAGATTATTTTGCAACCACTACAATGCTATGTAAAGTGCTAGAGTTCATCTGACCTCAGCAGTAGTGAAATAAAGCAATTAAAAATCCACATGAACACATATGAACAGACAGAATTCCTTTAATAATTTATCTGGATGATACAGATTACCTGCATAACACTTTTAACACAGCACATGATCTCTATTCAGTTATACAAATAAGGTTGGAAATACGTTGTGAACAACATTTGAATAACCCAGAGGATAGTTTAAAAAAAAAATACAGTAACACCTATAACATTCTTGTATGGTGATACTTCGATCAGAACTTGTCATTGGGAAATATATACCACAGTTAATTTTTTTTTAATATCACTGTAGTCTTCTGGTTTGGCTTTTCGGAGTCTTAATTTCTGCACGCAATTCCCTTTTCTGATGGATCAGTATTGAAGGGAGAAAGGGCCCTTCAATCCTTGGCAAAATATATGAGCACTGCCATCACTAGTTAAGGGAAAAGAGGCATTTTTTTCATACTGAAACAGGTTTTAAAAGTGTTTTAAATTAGGAAGCTTCAAGCTAATATTACACAGTCATGCTGCTAAACCACTACTGTGATTGAAAATGATCCTGCTCTCTTGTGCATTTCCCTACATCAGCATGAGCATTTATGCAATCTGCAAAGCAAATCAAACAACAAATTAACCTGAATTAAAACTAATCTATCTGAGATAAATTCGTGTATTTAAGAATCAAAAAAAGCTATTTCTGATCTGATTAATTCCCTTAAACAGTTCATTGGATATAAATGTTGATGACTGTCTAGACAATGAGAGCAATTAGGTACAGCTAAACACATCTTCAGCCTCAGCTGAAACTACTCAAAAAGTATGAATAGAGCTAAATGGCATAGCCAAAATTCTGGTAAAGAATTAACATCACATAAACTCATGCTATTTTATTAGTCCAAATGAGATGTACTTTGAGATTCGCAGTTTGAAGAGCACTTGTTAATAAGGCTTCCTTATTTAACAGACAATTCTTCTCACACCAAATAAAAAAGAGCTGGAAAAGTTTTAAGCCCATCCAAAAGGAACCAAATGATTTAAAAAAAAAAAAAAAACTTAATAAACTGGTTTGAAATACTTTGCTTATTTCATTTCTTTAGCTTACGCTTCCAAAATCCCATCACATTTATCTGTCAGAATGCTGTGTGTCTTCAAAACTCTGTAAGAGATGTCCATAACAAAGGAGAACTACTGCATTTTAACAACTCTTGCTGGACATCATATATGCTTTTCAGAATGGCTGTGCTTTCTTGCGCTATGAGCAGAACATATTTCATGTCTGAGCCTTTCCTCTATCCTCTAACTTTTCAGATTTTTACTCTGTTGTTTTTTTTTTTTTTCTAAACTCAATTCTGTTTTTGCCAATGAGAGAGATGAAGTCCTCAGAGCAGGTACGCTCCTTGTTTCGATTACTTTCCAACACTCAATGCCCAGCTCTTGGTTTGTCTCAATATCCATTCAGTCCGTGCTACTGCCTTCCTGAAGAGCCAAACAGAATACACAAAAGAAAAAGGTTATGGCTTTATTCTGTAACTGAGGCCTGTTTTCAGGTTAAATATACTCAGTATCACACAGATGTTATTTAAATGGGCTGTACAATTCATACTATCACTTTGGTGATCTTAATAAGATCTTAAAGTTGTGTCTATGAGGTAAATGCTTCTCCTCAATGCACAACTCTTTCTACCATGAAATAAAGGGTCTTAGCCCTTTGTTCTTCTGCTTCACGTACTTTCTCCTTTGCTCACGCGCTCTCACAACGGAAACTGTGGAGATTCGGGTTCCTGGCACTACTAATTTGAACACTAATGAACAATTTATTAATGGCTTATTTCCTCCCTGCATACTGCCAACCTCACATACCCTCGGGAGAAAAGGCGGGAAACACTATGCCCCCTCACCCCCACTCCCAGCTCTGCGCATGCGCCACGCTCCCTGCGGCTGCCTCACTACGCAGGCGCGCCGCCCTCCCGCGCTCTCCCTACGACGGGAAGCCAGAGGGGCCCGCCGGCAGCCCGCATGCGCACCGCTCATCCGGGCTCCACATGGCGCATGCACACTGCGAGCGGCCGGGCCCGGTGCACTGTGGGAAGGAGGCGGCCCTTGCTCCCGGCGGAGGGTGGCGGTGAATCCTCCCGGCCGCTCACAGCAGTGTGGAGCCGCTTCCCCCCCCCCTACCCCTCCTCCCTCCCTCCCCCCCGGCCTCCTCCTCCTCCTCCTCCTCCTCCTCCTCCCCCCCACATCCCCCCCTCCCCCCCCCGCGGCTCGGCGGATTTAAAGGGGCAGCCCCACCGATCCGGGGGGCCATGCCGAACTTCTGCGCGGCCCCCAACTGCACCCGCAAGAGCACGCAGTCTGACCTGGCCTTCTTCCGCTTTCCCCGGGACCCGGTCAGGTGAGAGCCCAGATCGGGAAAGACAACCGGGGAGCGGCGGGGAGGAGGGAGCGGGCACCGGGCCTCGCTTCTCCCCTCGCATCCCGGCCTGACACCCCGGCTGGGAGGCGGCTCGCTCCCTCCCTCCTCCTTTTTTCCGTGCTCCTCCTCACCTAGGCGGGAAGACTCCGCTGTCAGGAGCCGCCCGCTTCTCCTCCTGGCGGCGGCCGCCCGCTCTGTGGTGCCCGAGGGGCGGGGCTCTGCGGGACCCTCCGGCCCGCGGCGGGAGGCGGGAGCGCTGCTGCGCATGCGTCGAGGCGGCCGTTCGCTACTCCCCTGCATGTGGGGGTTGTGTTTGTGAGGAGTGGGGGGAGGTTGGATGTAAGAGGAATGTGAGGGAGGGCGTTCCTGCCTCTGAATGGCACTGTGAGAGGGTGCTAGGGTGTGAGGGAGCGAAGGGTTGCTTGACTCTGAGGATGCCTTGCTTTGACAGGTGTCCCGTGCTCATCAATAGCCCATTCCTTGCCAAGTGGTGCTTAGAGAGGTTTTGAAGTGTCCTCCCTCAAAACCCCTCTGGATGCCACGCTGTAGGGGGCTCTACTGGGGCAGGGTTGGGTTCGGAGGACCCTGGAGTGTCTCCAGTCTCAGTCATTTCATAAATGGCAGAATGGCTCAATGCCCAGACAATTGAATGGATAAAGAATTGGTTGGATGGTCGCAGTCAGCCCTGCAGAGAAGTACCTGGGGGTCCTGATGGATGAAAAACATAACATGAGCTAGCAGTGTGCTCTTGCACATTGGAAAGCAAATGGAACCCTGAGCTCCATCAGAAGAGGGGTGGCCACCAGGGACAGGGAGGTGATTGTCCCCCTCTACTCTGCTTTTGTGGAGCCCCATTTGCTGTACTGTGTCCAAGTCTGGAGCTCCCAGTACAAGAAAGACAGGGAGCTGTTGGAGAGGGTCCAGAGGAGAGCCACAAGGGCGATCAGGGGACTGGAGCATCTCCCCTGTGAAGACAGGCTGAGGGAGATGGGCTCGTTCAGACCTGGAGAAAAGAAGGTTGAGTAGTGACCTCATTGCAGCCTTTCAGTACCTAAAGAGAGACTACAAACAGGAGGGGAATCAATTCTTTGAAAGGGTAGACAACTGCAGGACAAGGGGAAATGTTTTGAAGATGAGGGAGGGAGGATTTAGGTTGGATGTCAGGGCAAAATTCTTTACAGAGAGAGTGGTGAGGTGCTGGAACAGCTGCCCAGAGAGGCTGTGATACCCCGTCCATCCCTGGAGGTGTTCAAGGCCGGATTGGATGGGGCCCTGGGCAGCTTGGTCTAGTATTAAATGGGGAGGTTGGTGGCAGGGGGGTTGCAGCTTCATGATCCTTGAGGTCCCTTCCAACCCTGGCCATTCTGTGATTCTGTGAAGTGAAAGGTTGTGAATGGCTCTATGTCCCAATTGAAGTTGGTCATGGAGTGGTGTCCTCCAAGGGTCTGACTTGGGACCAGTGACGTTCAACATCTTTGTCAGTGATATAGATAACAGGTTTGGGTGCACTCTCAGAATGTTTGCTGATGACACCAAGCTGAGTGGTGCAGTTGACACAACAGAAGGAAAGGATCTGGATGGACCTAAAAAATAGGCCCACATGAACCAAGCAAGGTTCAGCAGTGCGAACTGCAAGGTGTTGCACTTGAGTCTGGGCATACAGGCTAGGAGAAGAACTCATTGAGAGCAGCCCTGCAGAGAACATAGGAATCCTGGTGGATGACAGGTCGTCCATGAGCCAGCAGTGTACTCTTGTGGCCAAGAGGGCTAACAGTACCCCGGGTCACATTAAACTGAATGTGATTTGCAGCCCTGGAGGCCAACCATACCCAGGGCTGAATCAAAAGAGGGCTGGCAGCAGAGCAAGGGAGGTCATTGTCTCTCTTGACTCTGCACTCGTGAGGCCCCATCTGGAGTACTGCATCCAGAGACTTGCAGCCTTTGTGACGAGCAGATGTCAGTGAGTTGGTGATCAATGGTAGAGCATCCTAAGCAACAGCAGAAGTGGTGAGGTATTCAAGTTCCAAATTCCAAGCAGAATCTGTGTGCTGGTAAAGCAATAGTTGCATGAGTTGATTTAGGCCGTGGAAAGTGCAGTGAGAAGTAAGACGTATTTAGATGTAGAAATCAACCTGTCAGTTTCACTTCTGTCCCACTTTAGATCATGGTGCAGATTCTCCTGGAAGCTGTGCTAAGGCACGTAGAAGGCTGGGAGGTGATACAGGATAACTGGCTTGGCTTCTCTAAGGGCAGATCCTGCCTGACCAACTTTGTGGCCTTCTATGATGGCCTAGCTGTGACAATGGACAAGGGAAGAGCCACTGATGTCATCTATCTGGACTTCAGTAAGGCCTTTGACACAGTCCCCCATAACATCCTTCTCTCCAAGTTGGAAAGATATGGATCTGATGCATGGACTGTTTGATGGACAAGGAACTGGTTGCAAGATCAGTGGTGGTCAGTGGCTTAAAATGGTGGTGGTGAGAACCAGTGCTTTTTAACATTTCCATCACTGACATCAACAGTGGGATCGAGTGCACCCTCAGCAATTGGCAGGTGACACCAAGCTGTGTGGTGCAGTCAACGTGTCCGAGGGATGGGATGCCATCCAGAGAGATCTGGACTGGCTAAGCAGTGAGCCCAGGAGAACCTCATGAGGTTCAATAAGTCCAATTGCAAATCTGCACGTGGTTCGTGGCAACCCTTGCTATCTGTACAAGCTGGGAAATGTAAGGATGGAGCACAGCCCTGCTGAAAAGACCTAGGAATACTGGTGGATGGCAGCTGGACGTGAGCCAGTGTGTCCTCACAACCCAGAAAGCCTACTGTATCCTGGGTTGCATCTAATGCAGTGTCAGCAGGGCAAGGGGGCGATCCTGTGCCTTTGCTCTGTGCTGTAAGACCTTACCTGGAGTACTGTGACCTGACATGGAGTCATCAGTACAGGAGGGACATGGAGCTGGTAGAGCATATCCAGAGGAGGGCCACAAAAATGATCTAAGGAATGGAACACCTCTCCCGTGAGGACAGGCTGAGAGAGCTGGGGCTGTGCAGCCTGAAGGCTCCAGGGAGAGCAGCCTGTAAGCATCTAAAGGGGGGCTATAAGAAAGAAGGGAACAGGCTCTTTCACGGGAATAGGACAAAGGGAGGTGATTTTGTATTAAAGAAGGGCAGATTAAGGTTGGATATAAGGAAGAAGTGTTTTCTGCAAAATTCGGTTTTGGTGCTGTCTGAGCTTCAGGCATAATTTGTAAGGAATCCTTGCTGGAAAATCTGAATGTTGTCAAGTTACTCAAAGCTGGTCAATACATGATAGTTTAATACATGATGGAGCTACGAGATATGGTTTAGTAACTTGTGGTACTAATAGGAATGAGAGGGTGGTTGGACTAGACGATCTTGCAGGTCGTTTCCAACCTTTTGATTCTGTGATTCTGTGTGATTCTGTTTATTGTGTAAAGAAAATACCTTTCTCAGTTCATAAGTTCTGTATTGAAAGGAGCTTTGGTTTAACATTTGCCATTGTAGCATGTCAGAAAGAAGTCCAGAAATGTGCAGTTACTGGAATTATAAACTAAAACTGAAATACTTAAAACTTCTTAATGTATTTACTATCAGCCATCGTTTGTGGAAGCTTAAAGGTCTTTTGGAAAAAATGTGTGTCAGCTACAGTGAGTTGAACAGCATAAATTAATGTTTGCAAAAAGAGGTGCCCATGGAATTGAATCTCAGTTATGGTTGTAGGAATGGCTTACTTGTGAGTCAGTAACTGATGACAGTCAGTTATTACTCTTAACATTTACCATCTCCCTTTAGTTGTGTGGCCACCTGACAAAATACCAACACTCCAGTCTTTGCTGCTGAAGTTCCATAGATGCCTAGGGCTCCAGTTACAGATCTTATGCTCCAGTGGGTGAAGAGCTTGGTGCCACAAACTCAGGCTCTTTGTGCCAAGATCGTTTACTCAGGAGTTGATTTCAGCGCAGAAGGTGGCCGCCACAGCTGCCTATATGTAACCAGGGGAGAAAACAAGAAAGGAGAGGAGCTTTTGGTAATTTTATCTTTGTGCAACTCTTTTTCCCAGTATGGCTCTTCTGAGAAGATTGATGTGGTGCCTTTTGATATTGCTGAAGAGTTTGATGTGGTGCTTACCTTCTACTAGTATGTACTTAACTTGTTTTCTGGATGGCAGCAACGTTGGAGATAGAGGGGTTTGGGCTGACTTTGCTTTGACAACTGTATGCCAGCTCTGATGTATGTGCTGTATATGTGCCATTGCTGCCACCAGTTTGTTCCTGTGTTTGCTAGGAGGTGATTCAGAGGAGCTATCATAAAGCAGGAGGCTTTGACTTCGCTCTGTGGTGGTCTTCCTCAGCCACCCTGAGTCAGTGGAGAAAAGCATGTAAGGTCAGGCTCTTGTTCTGACCACCCCTCTGGACTGAAGCATTCTCCATTCACTATCAGGAGTCTCATCAGCCTTTGTGACAGCCGGTATGATTGCCCTTAATTGTTTGGTAATTGGAGCACCTGCTTAGGAAGTATTAGAGCTGGACTGAATATGGTCTGCATGTTAAAGTTCTCCAATGTAAAAAAGCCTATTTATGCTGTGTGGTTAAAGGAAGAGCGTTCTGCTGTGTTGCCAAAAGGCTGAGCAAGAGAAGTGTTTTTATTTTAATAAAAGATGTTATCTGTGAATCTATGAGAATAATCTATTAGAAATGATTCCTGTTTTATGGTTCTTGTTGCTGCTGTTATTTTTTTGTTCCAAGTGCCAATTAAAAAAACAAGGAGAGAGAAATCTAAGTTGGAAAGCTGAGAAGCATGTCGCAAAGTGTTGTGTTGTAAAAGAAGTCATTGAGAATGAAAGTTCCTTCCCATTTTTACTGTAGGATTACTGTGATAGCATTGTAATTCTTGGTAATGTAGCTATTTCTGGCTTTCTTCAGTTAGTTTGGGGAGGGTTTTGGCCTAGGAGAGGTAGGAGCTTGTGTAACCTCATTACACAGATAGAATTATCAATAATAAACCTTCTATCAGATTACAGTAACGTTTGTTACTGTTTGTGGTGAGTCTGTGGTGCCTCAAGGTGCACGTCCATTACAGCAGTGTTCCTTTGGAGAATTGTCTTTGTGGGACTTGTTCTTATTTTGAACTTCTAAATACTGAGATATTAATGACTGCTGGAATCTTCTTAACTTACATATATGATTTACTGAGCAAATGAAATAGTAGATGAGTTTTACTGGATGCTCTATGCTGTTCAAATGCGGTTGCATCGACCCCATTGGGGGAAGTACAAGCTGACTAAGTTACATCAGTTACTGGTAGTAGTGACTGCCTGGGTGATACTGAATGGTAAGCAAATGGATAAAAGCAGATTTTTGAAAGATCTTTTGATTCTTTACGGGCTTTCATGAAGGGCAGGGCTCACTGCAAACTGGTTATGAGCCAAGCTTGAAACTGTAGGGCATTTGGTTTAAACTTAAAACTAGCTAACATTTTCTGCTTACGTGCAGGTGTCAAAGATGGGTAGAGAACTGTCGAAGGGCAGATTTAGAAGATAAAACTCCAGATCAACTCAACAAGCACTACAGACTGTGCGCTAAGCATTTTGAGACCTCGATGATATGTAGAAGTGTGAGTAAAACCAAGCATTTGTTTATTGCACCTTGTAGAACGTGATTAAGATTCTTTTTAATCAGATTGCTGCATTTAATCTTTGATGTCCTGGGTCTCTGGGAAAATAAATCTTAGTTCTAATTGACCTTGTTGTTGTGGCCCAGGGTACTGTACAGACTTGCAGATGTCTGTACTGGCAAAGGATGAGGTGGAAGCAAGCAGTTTGGGATAAGAAATGCAGAACTGCTTCTGCTGGCTTAATGATTGTCTAGCTCTGGTCTTCATTGCAATTCTTTCCTCGTGCAAAACTGTTCATTTTGTTTACTGTCACTATGTATTACACATTATTTACATTTACTGGGTGTAAGAATATATGTTTGCATACCTCTAATTATTGAAGATCATTAGTGTGCTGTTAGTGAAGTGTGTACTTCGTGCAGTTCAGTTCAGTTGCCCTCAGCTGTGGCCGAGAGGTTTAAACATTCTGTGTATCTGTCAGGCTTTTGGTTCCTGCTATTTTTTATCCAGTGAAAATCATGGTACTGTTTCCTGTTAGCATGAAGAATTGAAGGCTATTACTTCATTAAGATGATGCTGATTTTTTTTTAACAGCTTACTTAGCAGTAGGAAATGATAGATTTGTGGCTTTGTACCAAATTTTGATTTCTAGACTGAAATAGTCGGAGTTGATCTTCTCATTATATAGAATAATTAAAATTTTTAATTATTGTAGGTCAGACTGAGTTCCTAGTGGTAGTACACAGGACAGGGTCTTTGTTTAGCCAGCATCCCAGAAACAAACCAAAAAATGCCCACTGGAAGTAATTCTGGATCTGCAGTGAAGCTTCATGAAACCGTTTGAAATCTTTTGTCCAGTGACTTGTCCAAACATGGTCAGTTAAAGGCCTGTTCTTGATGGAAACAGTTCAATTTAGACAATGTATATTTACATATACTGTGAACTTAAATTTCTATTTAAAACATTTTAACTGCTGGAAACATTTATATGATCATCTAGAAGCCTTCCTCTTCTTCATCTGACAGATGTGCTTTCCTTCAGGATGATCAAAGTGTTTTCTTTCTGATGCATCAGTGTCTGTAACATCCAGAAAATTTATTAAAAAATAATCATAATATTCAAATAACTTAAAATTGCTGCACCAGGGATCTGTGATATGAAGATAAAGGGGTGGAAAAAGTGGTTATACTTATTTTCTTAAACATCTCTTCTCATTTTCAGTCTTCTTGAGAATGGGTGTTGCATAGTAGAACTATATGTCTGTTTTGATGCATCAGAAAATTAACATAATTAACTGGAAAAAAAACCTTTGTACAAAACCAACAGAAATTCATAGGTGATGCTCATTGTACACACAACACAAAACCCACAACATTTCAGAGGCTGGGCTTTTTTTCCTCCCCAAAAACACAGAATTTCAGAGACTATGCTTGCTTCCCAGAGACAACACTAATCTGGATGTCTTTACAGAGCCCTTACAGAACAGTTTTAAGAGATAATGCTGTGCCAACTATATTTGATCTTACAAGTCATCTGAACAATCCCCACAGCAGACATAGAAAACGGATAAAAGAGCTGGTAAGTTTGTAAAGTAAGTTTGATTTGGCTTTGCTTTAATGTTAGAGCTATGGAAACAAGTAAGTTCATGTGAAATTTTAAATGAAATGTCTAATGATTAGCACTTCGGTGTTTTCAGTTTCTATACTGCTATTTGAGTATAATGTTATTGATTGTAAGTTAAAATCTAAATGTTACACTGAAGTTTTATCTACCAGAAGTTTAATGGGATAATCTGGAAAACAAGAGCTGATTGTGTCTTGCAGGGGAAGTGTATTGCTTCCTCTTACTTGTCATTGCAGTGGTAACTGGAAAACACCTTACAGCTGCAACCCTGCAAATCTTGCTCTGTGTTGACTGTTTCTGTTTATCTGAGTCACTTCTGCAGTTCAGACATCCTTCAGAGCTCTACAAATACAATCTATGTGTAAAAGCAAGGTCAGGCAATTTGTTGTGGAACTGTAACTTGTCAGTGGCTGTTTCGGGACACTTTGTGTCTTTAGGTCTCTGTGGATTTCAGTATACTGAAAATTAAGATGAATTCAACTCTTAAACTGTGTTTATACATCAGAACCACAGACAGATGCATTTGATAAGTGTTTATTAACTGAAACGTAGAAAATAATTGAAGGCTACTGCTATCAGTACGTGTTCGTAATAGAATGGAATTCTTTGATGTAATTGATATACTCATAATTGTAAAATGCAGATTGAACAATCTCCTGATGTATGTATGGGAACCTTAGCAGTAGTAGCAAACCATTCTTCTGCACTTAATAGATATGTGTTGTGACAGCAATAAACTACCTGAAGAACCTCCTTCTCTTAGACCTTCTAGCATGTTTTTGGTAGGTATTAACACTCTAAAAATGGTCTTATCTGCAGTATTTGCATCTGACCTTGATATATTTCAGTATTTTAAAGGGGTCATGTGGTAGACAATAACATCAGTATATCATTTTTTATTTTTTTTTAAGAGTGAAGATGAAATAAGAACACTGAAGCAGCAAAAGAGTAAGTGGACAAAATAATGAGTTCATAAAAACTTTGTTTACTAAGGCTGATAAGAAACTGTAGGGCACATAAGTGTAAATTTATTTATTTGTTCAGGAGGGTAATTTAGTTGCTGCTTGATTCAGATAGTTCATCTAAGCTCATTGCAATGTAGTCAGTCACTTTAAAACTGGAAAGATTCTTCTGTGGGTTCCAGTAACTTACAGGTAATACGGATAGTAGGGGAAAGCAAATGTTATATTTTAGTTGTCTTAACACTTACAATATTTTGTATTTTGTAGTTAATGAAGCTTTTGAACGAGAACAGGCAACTCAAGAACTGAATGAAAGCAATGCACAAAACGCTGTCTCAGAGGAAGGTGGGGAGCAGCAAGAGGAGAAATCTGTTCCTTTAACTCTAGAAGAAAGAGAAAACAAGGATTACCTTAAGTCATTGTTTGAAATTCTGATCCTCATGGGTAAACAAAATATTCCCTTGGATAGCCATAATGCGGATGAGCTTCCAGAAGGTATTTTTACTTCAGATAACTTTCAGGCTCTGCTGGAATATAGAATCAATGCTGGAGATGAAGTTCTGAGGAAACGATTTGAGATGACTGCGGTCAATCTTGAGTATTGTTCGAAAACACAGCAGAAGCAAATGCTTGAGATCTGTGAGAGCTGCATTAGAGAAGAAACACTGAGGGAAGTAAGAGACTCGCACTTCTTTTCTATTGTCACTGATGAAGTAGTAGACATAGCAGGAGAGGAACATTTGCCAGTCTTGGTGAGATTCGTTGATGATTCTCATAATCTGAGAGAAGAATTCATAGGATTTTTACCTTATGAGGCTGACCCTGAAATATTAGCTGTTAAGTTCCATACGACTATTACTGAAAAATGGGGTCTGAACATGGAATACTGTAGGGGTCAAGCCTACATCGTCTCCAGTGGGTTTGCTTCTAAAATGAAAGTTGTGGCTACAAGACTCTTGGAGAAGTATCCACAAGCTGTGTATACTCTGTGTTCCTCTTGTGCCTTAAATGTATGGTTGGCAAAGTCGGTTCCTGTTGTCGGTGTTTCCACGGCCCTAGGAACGATCGAAGAAGTTCGCTGTCTTTTTAGTCGATCTCCACAGTTACTGGTGGAACTGGACAATACAATTTCTGCTCTTTTTCAGAACAACGAGGAGAAAGGTAATGAGCTGAAGGAGATCTGCCGTTCTCAGTGGACAGGCAGGCATGATACTTTTGAGGTTTTGGTGGATCTCATGCAAGCTTTAGTACTGTGTTTGGACGCAGTAAGCAACGATTCCACTGTCAGGTGGAACAACTTCATTGCTGGTCGAGCATTTGTACTTTCAAGTGCATTAACAGATTTTGACTTCATTGTCACTATTGTAATTCTGAAAAACGTTCTGTCTTTTACGAGAGCATTTGGAAAAAATCTCCAGGGACAAACATCAGATGTATTCTTTGCAGCTAGCAGCTTAACGGCGGTGTTGCATTCTCTGAACGAAGTGATGGAGAATATTGAAGTTTATCATGAATTTTGGTTTGAGGAAGCAACAAACTTGGCTGCAAAACTGGATGTACAAATTAAACTCCCTGGAAAATTCCGCAGGTCTCAACAGGGTAACTTGGACGCTGAGTTAACGTCGGAAAATTACTACAAGGAAATTCTTAGTGTCCCTACAGTGGAACATATAATTCAAGAATTAAAAGATATATTCTCAGAACAGCATTTAAAAGCTCTGAAGTGTTTATCTTTAGTGCCCTCAGTCATGGGTCAGCTCAAATTCAATACGTCTGAGGAGCATCATGCTGACATGTACAAAAATGACTTACCTAATCCGGACACGCTTTCTGCTGAGCTTCATTGTTGGAGAATCAAGTGGAAGCACAGAGGAAAGGATATTGAACTTCCAGCTACTATTTATGAAGCACTTCACTTGCCAGACATAAAGTATTTCCCTAATGTATATGCATTGCTTAAAGTCTTGTGCATTCTTCCAGTGATGAAAGTGGAGAATGAAAAATACGAAATAGGACGAAAGCGCTTAAAGGCATACCTGAAAAACACCGTGACAGAGCAAAGGTCAAGCAACCTAGCTTTGCTGAACATAAACATTGATATAAAACATGACTTAGACTTAATGGTGGACACCTACATTAAACTCTATCCAGGTAAAGTGGAATTTCAAGCAGACTTTCTTCCCTCGAACAACTCTGAAGTAACAGAGAGCGCTTAATTTTTTTTTTAAGACTGATTGAACAGCTTTTTTTGCTATTTAACTTGCAATGAGGGGGGGGGGGGTGGGAAAGACTTGGAAATCTGAAATAATCACCGCAATTGTATTTCCATTTTTAGGTCTCAGATTTAAGAAGCTGTGGTCAATAACCCACGTTATGTTTTGTTAGTCTGTATTAAATATACTATGTGAACAAAGTCTGAAAATAAGCCCATGTTCTTTGCAGAGGTGCTTTCTGTATCTGATTGACTTAACTGGGTGCTTGCTTGCTGCATCTTGGAAAAAGTACATTGTGATGATTGTAGATCTGATGGGGCTGTTACAATATTTGCTCATGAAATAGGTTAAGACAAAACTGAAAGTGTTAAAAAGGGTATAATCCATTTCTGTTCTGTTACTTAGAATTTGACTTCATGCTTTTTGAATTTGTCTTTGGCTGATGCCCATTCAGTTGGCATTTTGGAGAATGAATTCAGCAGTTGCGCAGGCCTCATGGTGTGGACTGTTCTTGGTGTGAAGTGAATGTTGGTGGTACAGAGATACGTTTAAGGTTTCACTGGAAGAGTCAACCTCTTTAATCTCCTGACTGTTTACATTCCTTTGTGTGAGACACACAACTTTAGGCTTTTAACAAGCATGGTAGGAGTACTGAAATTCCCTAAGGACTCTAAAAAAATTAACATTTATTCCAGTACAATGTAAGTCTGTTTGACAAAAAAAAAAGTAAAAAAAAAAAGTGAGTCTTATTGTCTGTTTACTTGTGAACTCACCCAGGAAAAATTAAAATAAGAGTTCGTTGTTTGTCTAGAAGTAAGATTGAAAATATTGCTGTTATTTTTGGCAAGAATGAAACATTTTTGTACAGTTTATTGCAATTTAAAATAAAATGTGAATTGCTTTTTACACAGTATTGAATTTATTGGTAAAGCGGTGCCTCTTTGAGAATGTGTATACTCTTGTAAGGTACCTTTTAGTTTGGTCGTGTTTGTTTTGTTTTGTGATCCTAGTGAGTAACCTTGTCTTAAGACACAGAAAGATCTGTGTAGTAACGTGTGATCTGTATGTTCTGCTGGAGCTTTTCTAAAGCGTTTTGAAACAGTTTTAACACAGCGTTCTTAATTGTGGAAGTTCTGTCTAACTGAAGCAGTGGCAGGTGGAAATAGCTTTAACTTGAATGACTGAAAAGTTTTGTAGCTATCCCGATGCACGCCAGTTGTTTAACTTACAATTGTGCTTCTATGTATTTTGTTTCCAGTGGAGGAAAACCCCCAGCAACAGAAAATTGAATGACTGTAGAGACAGTGATAAATACAACTCCCAGTGTGACCACAGGCAAGCAACAAATTTGGAAAAAAACAAACCCTACAACACTTTAGTTCTAGTAAACCTAGTTATTAAAATGGTTATGTATATCTTTAATGTTTTCAGGAGCTTTTATTTACATTTGTGTAGCAAAGAATTACTTTTAAAAGTGTTATCATTTCTTTTGCTGCTATTTCTATCTGATATCTGGCATGCTTTCCTGTTCATGCAGTTGTCTCAGCCAGAAAATGTAATAACCAGTAATAGCTTGTTCTTTTTCTGAAAAGGATATATGAAAAAAAAAAAAAAGTTAGAATTCAGACAGAAAATGTTTGTTTAAGAACATCTGAATTACAATCTTAATAATGGGGGGGGAAGAAAGGACGAGGGTTAGGGGGAAAATGCTTTTCTTTCCTGGGAATGTTTGTCACTTCTAGTAAACACAGTGATGTGAGGTGAGCCTTGTACCAGTCCTCTATCAGGAATGCTTTAAGAAGGAATAAAAAAAGGTGCAGCAAAGTGACTTACTCCAATTGTTGGAATCCTCACTGCACAGCAGACTGGTTGAGCTCCCTGAGTCTTGACAGCAGGCAAGGTTTAATGCCTTGTGAAGCAAGTTGGTTCCACCTAACTTCTGTTTCTGAGCTGTAATAACAACTGCAGGCTCATTTGCTATCTAAAGAAGCTGTCTAGGTACATCAGAGGGCTGCTACTGTTTGTCTTCTTTTCATTTCTGATGAGACAGAGACCACAAAAATTGCACTTCAGCTGGTAAGATCTGTTGCTTGAGTATAGGCATACGTGCATAGTTAGCCACGGAAAACTGATCCGTAGTTCCATGTGATTGACCAAAAGTGCTGAAGATTCTTTCTGACTATGATCTTTCTGACTAGGATCTTTTTGACTGATGTACAGAGACAAATGGGAGAAGAGAAATGCAGTAAAACACCCATTAGCTACTGAAATGTCTTCTGGAGCCAAACTGTGATTAGCTTTGCTAATTAGTTGGCTCCAAGTGCTTTGATTGGTTGCTGTGCTTGATCATCACACTGCCTTTCACAGCAATGCCTGGATTGTAATCAATCAAAAGCTCCCTACTAAGGCTATTTGAATTGTTTCTTTGCTGCAGAATACCTTGCTTCTTTTTGATGTCATCACTTGAAAACCTATAGCAGGAAGTCTGAACGGTGGCTTTGCATTATCTGTAGGAGCAGAGAAATAGCAGGTGGCAATGGTAGGTAGCCCTCTGATGTAAGAGGACTGTGTGGAAGAAACCATTTCCTGATAATACAATGGCTTCCATCTGCTGGAGGTGCAGATTGGAGACAGCTGAAGGAGAATCCAATGATACAATATCAAAGAGAATATTACTGCTAGAGCAGGCCAGAGATTGATAGAGAAGTAACTGAAACTGAGAGAAATACTGAGGATAAGCTTTGGTTCCATTTTTTAACAGACTTTTGAGACAGAGGGAATTGTCATCTTAAATAACCTATCAGTACAGGACAGTATGTGTTTCCAAGGTGCAACTGAGGTATTTGCCTGGCTTTGACCTGCCTTTTTGGAATACTCTATGTAACAAAGCAATATGTTTTCCTCAATTGATGGTATTTTGTGTAAATAGTGCTTGTCTTAAGCATATACAAACTCTTTTCCCATGCACAAAGTTTTTGTTAGAATGTTCTGTTGCTCCTTTCAAAAGTAGCATGTAGCTTCCTATCTCCTGTAGTGCTTTTTCTGTCTGGCTATAGAAATGTTTTAACGGCTTGTCTGGCTGCCAAAGTTCTGCTGTAAAGAAGTAAAGGACCAGAACCACTTAATGATTCTGGGTGGAGCTATCATGTTCCCCATGCACTCCGTTTATGTGAAACACTGCAAATCTCAGAGTTGCCAGAAACATCCAAATTAATCTGAAAGGATGAAAATAAATCTCTTTACTGGATCTGTTCCAGGCAGCAGTTCCTAATATAGAATAACAATAGGTGTTATCCCAAAGTAGGCTTAATATTCAATAATTTCCAGACTTCTAATGCTCTCCTGTTTCCCTAAGGGAAAAAAAAAAGTCTTACGAAGAATCATTTCTACGAATGTGTAAGCAGTGAGGCATCAGCAAAAAATGGAATTGGGAATTGTAGATAGTTCTACAGCAGTTTCAAAATACGTGTGTGCTTATTATATGCTGCCCTTACTTTGCAAAATTTTGTTAATTTTGTTCCATAACACTGTAATTGTACACTTTGTTATTGCCATAGGTTTTTTTTTTTTTCCTATTTATTTTCATGTAGCAAAGCAATCTTTTCATAAAACCTTAGTTCTGCGTCTTTTCTGTTTTAGCTTGCATTATAGTTACCCCTGGGAGTGTCTTTGAAGGCAAGGCAGGTACTTGTACAATTTATTCAGTGATACTGAGGATCAGGAGCAGTGCCCTGGTGACAGAACAGGACCTTTGCAGTTCCCTACTCATTTTTTGCAGTGTCCTAAAGTTAGACATCATCAAGCAAACAGTCTTTGTGACTACCCAGGTAATCTTACTATAAACCTTGATGCTTTTGTGTTGCAGTTTTGGCTGAAGTTTTGCTTAAGATTCCCAGCTGCTCTGTATAAGTGTTAACTGGCATCAAAATCTGAGGAAAAACGACTTAGTTTCCCAATTGTAGATCTTGAGGTACAGACAAAAGATGGCTTTTACCAAGTCATCATGTCCTCCAGCTTCACCTGCACACTGTCTACTTCAGGCATTCATGACCACATCTTCCACCAGCAGGAACTCTGTAACAAAGCATCTGTAGGCACAACAAAGGTTCCTTATTTCATGTTGTGAGCCTGCAAGCATCCCTTACAGGCAATGGTTAGGAAGTAGAGGCATATGACAACTCTAGCTCTACTAAAAGATAATGAGCAACAGTGATTTACATTTTAAAATTTGAGATCCCCATGAAAGCCCAGAATCTGCTAATAGTTGCAGGTGTTCTGTGGCATTTTTCACTGTGAGGTGGCTACTGAGTCTCCAGTCATCTGTGACAATTGACAGTTGAAGCTTGAACTGGAAAAGTGCCTTTATTTTCTTACTGTTGGAAGAGCATCTAGAAGGTCTACTCAGCAAGATGATAACTGACATGGCTCAAGAACTGCAGTGGGATTTTCTTGTAGGTGAATTCTGGCAACTAAAAGACTTCAGTTTCTACCGTCAACAGGATGTGGTGTTTGAGGGGAAGAACTGAATGCCAGAGCCTTGCTGTTTTGTCTCCTTTTATCCCTTTCATTTCTAGCACTGAGGAATTTCAAGCTTTGTGGCTGTTTCCTAGTGAAGCAGCAAGACGCTTCTGTACAGTGTATAGAAATATCTGGTATTTATTGTGCCAATTCTGAAGAAGCAGGTGGAAATTTCTTGACCATTCCTTCATTCAGCCCTCAGATTCACTAAAGCAGAGGGCATCCTTAGTGTCCACCACCACAGGAAATGCCTGCTCCTCCTGAATGCAGTGCTGCCAGGTGTGGAAAAAGCTGTGAATAACCTGCAGCAGTGATGCTGGTCATCCCAACAGAAGCTGATGAAGACTCCTAAGCTCTTTTCTGAAGTTTGCGAGATGGAGATTGGCTGCTTCTTGTTGTATAGTTGACTGGAACAAGAACAATTTACCAGTAATGTAGATGGAGAACAGTTTTGCTCATGTCTTAAGGATCCTTGGAACACTTGCTAACCACCTGCTTGATATCAGCCTTTGGATTTGAAGTATTTAGTGAAGTATCTTTCATGGCAGGTCCAGCAAGCACTGGATAAGTGAGAGTAGATAATAATGATGAGTGTATCATACCTGTGTTCCTATGAAAGTACTACAAAGTGAAAATAAGAGGATATCATACACAAGCTGCACTGCATGGTAGCTGGGACTCCACCCGCCATCTCAGGTCCTCTGTCCACCTCCAAGGGACTGTAATCATTGTCCTTAGAGCAGGCTACGAAGGGATGGTACATGCAAGTGCATGGTGCTTCTCACAGAAGCAGGCCAGTTCCTTACTCTTGGCTTGTGCATACTGCACTTTTTGTGTGTTGTTTTTGTTTTTTTTTTACAGATAAGAATGGGTGGCACCAATACAAGGTCAGCTGTATTTCACTGTGAGTCTTAATCTCTGCTTTTCCACAGCACAACTTCATTGCCTGGTGTAGACATGTTTGGTAGAATATGCTCCTTGTAATGCATGACTCAGTGTAAATTTTTATACTGCATCTCTCAATTCTAGCATCCAGATGCTTGTAGGTTAGGTTGTGTCCAGGAACTATCAGCACCTCTTTAGATCAATTATCTGAAGGTAGATTTCTTCTGCTTACCTTCTGTTGTGTTGGCTGTGTCTCTTTGGGAAGGGCTGGTTCCCATTTACGGGTCTCATCAATCGCTAGAACTCTTCTCCAAGTGATCAGCATTGACCAATGGACTAGCCTACGTGGTAGGATGCTGAATTTAGCAATGGGGAGTGAGAAGGAAGCCAGGTTTGGGGAACAGGACAGTATGCAACTTGCCTTAAGGTTCCAGGCAGAACTGATTCATATATTTTCTTTCACAGTCACATCTGGTGGAAAAAGGCTGGCTTTGGCTGCTTGGAGCCTGTTTGCAGTGCTCACCAGATCCTGAAGCAGATGATTACCTAGCAAAGCTCTATTGAGAAGAATTAAGGAAGAGCTCTTGGATGAAGTGGGCAGGCCTGTAGGACTTCCTTAGGGAGACCTGGGAATAGAAAAGATTGGAGTATGAGTTGGCTGAACCTCTTCTTTGGTGGTTATTTGGTCAAACTTCCAATCTTGAGCCTCTCAGACAGCAACTTGAGGCAATGATTAACATAGTGATGAATGGGAACACATCACAAGGATGAAAAGAAGAGAAGTCACATTTGCAAGACCCTCTTGCATCCTGCCAGGCTTGGTGCATCCTTAGTGCTTTCATTTTTCTTTATGCCATCTTTACATTTATCACATTTGGGAGACAGAGATGGCAAATAGTAACTACTTGCTGAGAGCTCTGTTTTGTGTCTTCAAAGATTTGGTTGTTTGTTTTTTGTTTGTTTGTTTTATGGTTTTTACAGCTTTCTCTCTTCTCTCCCTATACCTGGAAGAACAGCAAGGCACAGTTCCCCCTGACCCAATATGCCTGAAAAGCAGTAGCATGAGCAACCACAGAAGACTGTGTTTGCAGGGAATAAAGAATGAGAAAGGGGCCGCAGCTAAACAGGCAGCGCCTTCAGGAAAGAGAAGCTGCTTGGGAAACAATCTGCAGTCCTTATAGAAAGAAAATTCCCTGGCATAAAGGGAGATGGACTGGTGATGCTGATGGCGGTGATGCTGGTGATGGAGGAAGGATGTTGGTGAGCTACTGGGAAGGAGGGAGAATTGGTTTGGAGAGTGTGGAGAACACAAGAAGGTTTGTGAAGTTCTTGAGAGAGGGCACGGGTTGTTTGGTGTGCGTTGCTGTGAGCCTGTGTGCATCTTAGAAGTAAGCACAGATGGTTTCTTGGACTTCTCCATCCCCATCCGCCAGCCTGCAGATCAGAGCTGTGCTGGAGAGCTTTGTACTGCTGACACAAAGTATGTTGGAGGCAGGATGATGCTGCTGGAGAAGTTAAACCCATGTCTGTCCCTGTGGACCCACCATTGTGCAGCCAGCTGAAGTTACCTTTGACCTAAACTGAGAGACTTAACAAATAGAAGGTGAATCATCTGTTTCATTAAATCAGAGGCCACTTCAAGCACTGCAGCCCAATTATGCCACACGTTGCACATAGCCTGAAAAGTATTGGTGCAGAAATAGGATCCATATGGGCAGATCCTTAATGGGGAACACGTCTTGCTGAAGAACGGCCTCAGGTATCTGCCTGCACAGATCAGGTTAACAGGATTCAAGCCTCAACTCTTAATTTATAGTGTTGAGCAGCCCTGAAGAGGAGGGAACAATCTGTAGGAGGTACAGCATGAAGTGGACAGTACAGTGACATGCATTTCCCCTCCAACGAGCAAGGCTTGCTGCCTTTGCTTTGGTGTAAGGCTGTGTGCACCAGGAATAAGCAAGAATATCAAGGTCTGGCCTGGATTCCTCTCTTGAGGAAAGAGACAGATGATATCATTGTTGGAGTTGTTTGGACATCACAAAGGTACTTACTGAAATGAGAAAAATATGGTTTCAATTCATTTTGTAATAACAAAAACATAACAGAATGCTATGAGGGCCAGGAACCTCACTGAGAAAAGAACCTTTGCATCCTGAAGAATTTTGCCAAATGAATAAGCATTTCTAAGTCACTTTTTAATTCATTTTTTGTATGTATACATATGTATATAACATACGCAAAGCCAGATGTGAAGAAGTTCCTTGCTTGTCTTGCTGACATCAGCCTTCTTGTCCAGCTATGATGAAGAAGCAATCCCATGGTGAAGTGCACACAGCTCATTCCTGCAAGACTTTGCACTGCTCACAGCTCCTCCTGAACCCTGCACCCTAAGATCCAAGCAGAAAATAACGAGCAAAATATTAGTGAAATCCATGAGTCTGAATGACCAGTTTAGTCTTCATTCTGACTGAAGAGATGAAGTGAACATTGGCTTTAAATTTTCAAGTACAGCCAGCTAAGCTACACCTTCCAAACATTGTGTATAAGGCAGGGGGTATCCTGTTCAGTGTCAGAAGAGATGAGATGGCAGAAAGCTTGGAGGAATTACTGCTTGGCAGGTGAGCTAAGCTCTCTGCATTTTGCTGTTATAAACTTTAACCCCCTAAGTGTCTCATCATTGCAGAAGATGTGTTTATTGAGAAACCTGTGGCTTCAATGTGGTTTGTTAGCCTATGTAAAAGCACCCTTCTGCATTACTATAAAAGCTGGATTTGGAAAGTGCTAGTTATATATATATACAAATTGAGTTCAGGTATTCCTGTATTTTCTAGACTTTCTCATTGTAACACAGGGACAAATGAACAGATTCACAACTCTAATCCTGTGTCTTTGCACATTTCAGGCAAGACAAAAGAACGAGAGCCCAAATGCAGCCGGCCAGCTGGGAGCACACTGCTGCTCCTGCAAAGTCCTTCAAGGAGAAATGCTGACACAGCCATTTCCAGCACTATTTGCTGCTGCAAGGAATACTTAAGGTACTGCATGCTTTGCTGCTTCGTGGTTCTTCATGTTTCACTGCTGTTCTTTTCTCCCAGCGCTGATCTCTGAATAATTGTAAAGGGGACAGGTCTCTCTAGGGCCAGGTGCAAATTTCTACCCTGGTATGATGTGTGGTTTTACACCTAAAGGCTTTCTTTTAAAAGTGAGTGTTGCTGCATGCCTCTGCTTAAGATTTCTCAACTGGATATGCATTGAAAGGCTACTGTTTTTAGACAGCGTTCAACACTCTCTGTGGAAAGGAGCTTGAAAACAGTGTCAGGGTGGGCATTCACAGTTCAAGGCACTGAAAAGCACAGGTTACAGAAATCTTAGTCTAGGAAGAAAGTTCAGCATCTGGGTAGAGTGCTGGGTCTGTGTTTGTTTTGCTACCTTGGTATTGTAATGCATTCCCCAGGTGGCTTTCAGGAGATACTGTAACAAAATCTTTCCAACCAATTCTAAAGTCTGCCTTTTTTGATATGTCCTCCCACCTTTTTAATTATGGTTTTGAGAACCCCACTGGATTCCATTCCATGAACTAGTACGTATAAATATTACTTTTCTACTTTACTCCATTTATTTTCCCCTTCCCAAATGTAGCCCAACAGTCCTTCATACTTTTCGTCTGCAAAGTTGCATGCTTCCAATTTGCGCTGGCCATCGCTTCTATCTTTACTGAATTCTTTTATTCTGACTATGATATATTTGCAAACGATACGTAAATTTTGGTGCAAAGGTATTTTCCTTCATAGAAGATCTATTTATTATTTCTTTATGGTCAGTAGAAGCAATGTTAAGAACTGATGATACATAGACACACTTCTTGGATCTACTGGGATGTGGCTTGTTAGTAGGAACAGTGATGAAAAAGCAGCTGAGTCTCCAACAAACAGTATCCTAAGAAAAAAAAAAGATTTGGGACATTGATAGGAAGTGAACCAAAAACTGCAACAAAACTCCCTTGTTCAGGTGCTGTTGTGTCTCTCTCCACAGCAACAACATTCAGCCCTGTCAGAGCAAGTCTGGCAGTTGACTGTAGTTGTTGTGTAGCTGGGAATTGTGCTGCTGTTGAAAACTGTGTATTCTAGTGCTGGCTTTCAGTGTGTGCTATTAACTCCTTTCACCTTGGCTCTGTGAGATGCTATAAGCTTCCTGAAAGAGGCAGACATTGAATTCTGCTCGTTTTCCGCACTTGGATGTACTCTCATTGCTTCCCAGCTCCTGCAAATTCCAGTTAGATTTACCCTCTGCTGTGAATACAGAAATCAGCCCTTTCTATAGGATTATCAATACAATCCTAAATAGCATAAACCCCCAAGGGATGCTTTACACACTGACTATAGCAACTTGTACATTCCAGATTCACTTGGAACAGTTAATTAGCTTGCTCTGCTTTTTCTTGTGTTGACCACTTTGTTATTTGTAACAGTAACTAACTGCTGTTTAAATTGAAGACTTAGCAAGCCTTCGCAAACAACCAAAACATTGCTACATTTCTCTGCTTCTTTGCTCAAAGATCAAGAACACCTGAAGATTTTGCAGAGTATTGACCACTGTAGTCAAATGCAGAGCACGCATAGAGGAGGGTGTTCCAGCAATGAGGGTTAGTAATTGGATCACGTGGATCCACACACTTTGCTGCTTGCACTTCTTTATTTTCTCCACACTGACTCTCAACTTTGAAAATATTGATTTGTGTCATGTTCCACTGTGCCTAAATCACAACTTGCACTACATGTGTCCTGCTGTGCTGTGCAGGTCTCTGGTTGCTGCGGGCACACTTTGCCCTGTTCTCTGCCCTGCTGCAAGCATGGGAAGCAGGAAGCTGCAAGTGGTGCCAGCGCTGCTGATTAGTTGGGGACTCAGGTGAACTCATTTTGTATACAAAAAGCCATGTAGATATATCCGTGGGTAGTCATATGACTTCAATGCCTAGAATAATTTCTGTGTCATTCACCTAATTTAGAATCCCTGTTATATAAGGCCCAATCATCAGATATGTTGTTATGACCTGCATCTAGCTACACAAAATATTTTCAGTGAATTTCCCAAAGCTCTGACAAGTGCTATAAGAAAGTCTCTTGTCCAGTAGACTTATAGTTATGGCACAATGAGAGACAGTGGAAAGAAGACAAATGAAGCATCAACAGGACAAGAGGTAGTGGCCTCAAGTTGTGCCAGGAGAGGGTGAGGTTGGATATTAGAAAAATTTCTTTTCTGAGAGAGTGGTAATGCATTGGCACAGGCTGCCCAGGGAGGTGGTGAAGTCACCTTCCATGGAAGTGTTCAAGAAAAGGGCTGATATCACACTGGGTGACATGGTCTAGAGCAGTCACGGGCATTGACTGATGGTTGGGACTTGATGTTCATATTGGTTTTTCCAACTGTAATGATTCTATGATTCTAAATAGAAAGCACAGCAGTGGTGAGTTAGTTTGGGATAAATGAACACGCAGTTGATGGTGTTCGTGAAAGCTAAATGACAACCTCTCCTAATAACAGCATCATTTTGAATTCACTCTCAGCACTGGACGAGGAAGGATCACCAATAGAGGAAGAATCGTAGAAGCTCACGCCCTGTGGTTTTAGTAATAGGCATCTTCATCTCCTTTTACAGCAGTGACAGCAGTTTGCAAATGGTCCCACTTCTCCTCTTCCTCATTCCATTGGCATTTGCACTGTAAGACAGAGTATCTCTGCAAAAAAGGTTAGAGATAGGAGCACAGAAAGAGCAAGGGTTGTTAACATCCACTTGAAATATCAAATATCCACAGCTGACTCAGAAACCTACCTCCTGTGTTTATCTAATTACAAAAAAATTAGTATAGACATTTCTTCATTTTCAACAAATTGGCATTTCCTGAAGTATTGTGATACTTTCCCTGAGCTAAGTATGGCTCCACAAGGATTTTCATTTCCATTCTGGTAATATCTTATTACTTGTAACAATGGTGCTAGGTCAGATAAAAACATGTCTTGCATTCTTTGTCGTCCCAGAGCTGCTGCACAGTAGATGTTTCAATGTGCTAAATGCACAAAGAGTTACAAGTATGCAAGTCTTTTCCCTTCCCCTCTTTCTCTTTCTTTTCATCTGACTATCTCATAGCCAATACAGATTAAGAACTTCTGGACTGGGAGGGAGTTCAGGAACAGAGCCATAAAATAATTGGTGTTTTATATTCAACAATAATCTTGAATAATTTTAAAAATTGTTTTTTAAATGGATGAATCTGGTGGGAAGCATCATTTTATAAATGACTAAATTGAAGTCATAGTAGAACAAGCTTGTGTGTGGTTAGACATATTCAAAAATGATTCAGCTTAAAAAACATTGAGTTTAATTTATACACAAACCATTCAGGAAAACAGCACAGTTCACAGATAGTTTTCCAAGTTTACAGAAGGCTGAAAACTTTGGATGACTGTTGTTTAAACCACACAGCTGTGCTGACCAAATCCACCTCATTTCCATCATATGCACTGATGAAACAGCCTTCTTTCTGCGTTGTTTTGTTTTTCAGTTTATTGGATTGCTCATCTCATTACAGTGCTGAGCATCACAGCTGAGCAGCGAGCAAACCCTTTGTCTTAGGCTGGGTTTTTCTTTTTGTTTTGGGGCAGTTTACCTATAAATAAGTTGCAAGTGTTGCCACAGAAAGGGAAGGGGAAGAATATTTTTGGTATTAGGACAGCTTGGCATTGCTTTTCCAATTGGAATAAAAGTATACGTTGTGCTACAGAGAGTCGCCTTAGATCTTAACGTTCTTAAAGTTTTCTTCTGTATTAGAAAAGCAAAGAGCAAGAAGGAAAATGATATATTAAGGATTAAGATGGCAGTAAAAGCTTCTCAGTAGGAATGCATTCGGCACGTTAGTTTTGCTTCCCACACAGGTGAGATCCAAGGTAGAGATGAAGTGATTGTGTGTGCAGATCTCCTGGAGTCTTTGAAATGAGTGCATTTCAGAGCAGGCTTTCCAGATGCTGCAATTAAATCTTGAAAGGTTCTCTAAAGCATTGATGAATCTTTACAAGGAAATGCAGATCAGCACAGCTAAGTGGGAAAGTGGAACTTTTTTAATGCTCTCAGCACTTTGTTGTGCTTGCTTCTAATACATAAGAGCAATGTTCATGTTGATCGTGTGATATTATTTCACTGCCACTTCTTAATACATGATACATGATTCAGCTCAAACATTTGTCTGTTCCTGACCACACAAACTCATGTTGCAGTGGAGGGAGTTATTAAAATGAAGCCCTCACTGTGTTACATAGGACACTTTAACCATTGCTTCTACAAATTTCTCAGAAGGACACCTCTTTTGCAGTAAGCTTAAAAGTACTCCCAAGTATTGAAGGCAAAGGAGGCAGTGCTGTGTTCAGCAAGCACCTTTCTGGCTCTATATTGGATATGTTTGCAGACTTTATGGAATGAATTATGCCCATCTTTCATCATGGATGAAGAGCTACTGGTGCATCCCCGTTTTCTTCACAGTGTGTCATTCCATTACTGTCATCACACCAGATCAGGACAAGAAATGGGAGCAGAGGCACAGGACTGCTGATGTGGCATCATTAACTTCCTAGAGCTGCTGTAGCTTGCAGAGCTTGGCTCCTACTCCCTGGTTGCTTTAGCAGAGCCCTTCCCTGTTGTTTTTTTTTGTTTGTTTGTTTGTTTGCTTTTTTAACCTCCAGGATCCCTTTTTATGGGATGTGTGACTTTTTCCATAATGCACTCCAACAGAGCTGCTTTGATCCTGCCTACCAGAAAGATGACCCACAGATCTTAAAAGCTGTTTGCTCAGGTGTGTCCCCTTTTGATTCCATAAAACGCTTCATTTCTCAGTCTTTCTTCTTTATTTAAGGAGAGAGGTTATTCAAGTGAATTTCCACAATGGGTTTTATTTGGCTCTGAGTCCTTTACTGACTTGATTGCGGTGCTGCTGATATTTTTCCTTCAACGGGGCAGTTGTGACAGGTTGGAGCACCTAATTTGTGCTAACAGACTGCCCAGAAAACGAGGAAAATGAAACAGCTGGAGAAATCCAGCTCCTTCCAGGTTGAATGGTTTCCTTCTGCAGATTTCTCCAAGTCACAGCCCCTTCTTATGGGACACAGCTCACTGAGAAAATGTGTGCCCTGTAAAATAAAAGGATTAGGAAACCACTTTATGGCTTGTGTGATTTATGGGTTCAGAACAAATGCCTGTCATTCACTTGGCCTGCAGCTCTTTTGGAGGCCAAAACAAACCACTTTAAAGATTTGGTTCAGAAGGAAGACTCTGATCTCCCCTTAGGAGGATCTTTGTAAATGATGAAAACTCTGGAAAAAAGTCTGGTGTGTCCTGCAGCAGCTCTAGGCTTCCACTTCATGTTGTCAGAATGCAGCAATATTGAAAGGTAAGGTTTGTTCCAAATGTCCTAACACAGTGGTAATGTCAACCTGGAAAGCCAGCGATGATGCAAATTTAAATGTAGATATACCAGGGGAGAGAACAAAGAGAAAATGTGTCATGTGAGCTTTATTTTCTCTCTTAGAAATATCAGCACAAGCCATGGCATTGCTTTGCTCAGCTGAAAAGATGAACTGAAGTTCTTCTGGGATTAGCAGAGCCAAAGAAGTTTCACCTTAGCTTGTGGAACCTAAGTGGATCCACAAGTGATCTGATCACAAGTGATCTCTGATGTCTGATAAAGGATGAGGTCCTATTCAGCTGTTTCCTATAACAAAGGGATCTTGAGGGCCCCTGTGCTATTTCGTGGCTTTGTAGGGCTTGTCTTTCACCTTTCTATGTGAAATTGGCAATTTTTTGCAATAAGCAGCTCAATTTCTAAAGGATTTGCTCTTCCAACCCACTAGCATGAGGACAGGTATAGCAATGTGATGGGGCTGTAGGTGTCCCTGTTCACTGCAGGAGAGTTGGACCGCATGGCCTTTAAAGGTCTCTTCTAACTCAGGCAATGCTGTGATTCCGTATTGTGCTCTAGGCTGTAGTTGTCCTGGTACAGGGTTGTTCTCCCTGCTTGCTTCAGTTTCATTCTTGGTCTGGGAGCCCAGAAGGACTCCTGAGCTGCTGACATCAGTTATCCAGCCCAGCTGCCAAGGAAGGACGCTGATTGTAGGCAGCTCATAGCATGTCATGGGGAAAACATTTCTTTCTTTTCCACTTTCCGAGTCACTGAGGGCTTTTTGTGCAAACAGAGACAACTCTGAATTCCTCCTTGGCAGCCTTCAGCATGGCTCCATGGAGCTGTCTGCCTACCACAGAGAGCCACCTGCATTTAAATGTACTCACCTTCTTTGCATTAATCAAAATGCACTTAGGAGCAGTAGGGATGTATTGGGAAAGCCAGGCAGGGTAGCATCTGTCATGGGCAAAAGCATCCAGGTTTTCTAATGAGGCTGGTGATCACAGGATTAAGCTGGTTATGTTGCAGTCCCTGCTGAAACTCTTTCAGTCAGTATGTTCATGGCCAGTGCATTTGAAATTAGATGTTATCAAAATGCTTCCTTTTGTGTATTTTCAGATTTCTGAGTACTTCATCCATTCTGAGAAACTGTGGCTTTGGGAGACCACCAAAGGGACTTAGAGATTGTAATAATGGGATTTAGTGTATTAGAAACTAAAATAAAAATCTTACTTGCTCACCTTCTGGTGAGTGTTTGTACGTTCTGGTACTCATATCTAAATAGAAAAATGACCTGATGTAAGAATGCTCACAGAGCCTGTCAGCTCTCCCTCTGCCTGTCTTTTTGGATCAAGTGTTAAAACTTGTTCCAGATTTATTGAATTTCCCTAAATTTGTACTTGAATGGTAATTTTACTGCTCAGCCTGAGTTTAAGCATTAGCAAGTATTGTGACACCAGTTCCTTATTTACGTTTTGGGTAAATGCCTAACCTACAGGTAGCATAGAAAAAAGAAAAGCAAAATAACAACCTTTGGCTTTGCTTTATGCTTATAAAAATACATCAAGCTGCGTTTAAGTTCTTTTTTTGCCTCAGTCTTCTCTGATAACTGCTCATCACGCAGCCCTCAAACATTTGGTTTGGTAGGAGGGCAGCTGGAGAAGCAACATCCCTCTTACTGCAAGCGAATCAGGTTTGTGACCATGTGAGAAACCTGAACATCCACAAGTCTGTGGGTCCCAATGAACTGCATACCAGAGTGCTGAGTGGGGAGGTGATATGAGAGAACCAGCATGGCTTCAGCAAGAACCAATCCTGCTTGACCAACCTAGTGGCCTTTTATGACTGTGTCACTGCATCAGTGGACAGGGAAGGAGCCAGTGGTGTCATCTCTCTCTACTTCAGAAGGGCCTTTAACATGGGACCCCACAAAATCCTTCTCTCCAAATTGCATAGATATGGATTTGATAGGTGGAGTGTTTGATGGACGAGAAATTGGCTTCTGGATCCAGTCCAGAGAGTGGTGGTCAATGGCTCCATGTCTGGATGGAGATTGGTGATGACTGGTGTCCTCCAGGGGTCCATGCTGGAGCTGATACTCTTCAATATCTTCATCAATGACATCAGTAGTGGAGTCATGTGCAGCCTCGTCAAGTTTAGATAACTATCCTTACAGTAAAAAACATCAGTATTCATGTTGGAAAAAGGATATTTGCAGTGGATGAGTGATTACAATAGAGTGAATCACTACAAGGCAGACTCATTTCAGATAATGTCCCCTTGTCTCTCACGGGGACACAGTCCTCTTCTGCTGATACAGCAATTGTGGGGTTTTTTTTGTGTGTCCTCTTCCTCAGCTGTGCTTGAAGGTGAAAGAGACTTTCTCTGCTGTGTGACTGACAAGTCAGAGGGATAGGATTAACAGGGAGGGACTGGAATGTTTGGTAGAGTACCTATGAACACAGCTGAAATGCTTCAAATGGTTTAAGAATTGCCTTCATCACTTGCTTAGTGTATTAGATGTGGATTCTACTCGTAAAACTGGTGCTTTTCTTTGCAACTTAATGTGTCCAGGAATCATTGCCAAGAAGAAAAACCAACCCTGCGAAAAGTTGTCACCAAAGTTGAAATGGTAACTCAAATAAACCCCCTCATTTTTGCTTTCATTTTCCACTAATTTTCCACTGAATTAGCTTCTTAAAATTTTAATGTGCCACAGCTGCTATGGAATCAAATCAAATATCTGATCACAACTGCTTTGGAGATCCCTCACTTTCTCTTTGGCCCAACCAACAAGTGATTAGGTGTTTCACTGTTTGACTTTGCAATGCCTAACGGGCTTCAGAGCCCAAGTTTGGTTTTCAACATTCATTTGCTCGCTTAAGAGCCTGTGGTTTACTGGCATTCCTTGAGTTAAAATATGTGATTTTGTGTGTGGTAGAGGTAGGACCACACGTGTTGCTGTGTGCTGCAGCCCGGGTGATGGACACTGATTAAGCTCTTGATTGCTTATTATCAATCCTCACTCCCTGACGTTCCTAAATCCTTTTGGCACTGCAGTACAGAAAGGATTTCCCATCATTACCCAAATATTTTTCAGGAGATGTACATGAAATATGCAAATTCGTGATAAAAGTTAAAATTTATACCTAGACTGCCAGGCGGGGTTCACAACTTTTATCTTTATTTGCAGCCTTCTTTTAATCCACTGTCCATGACCGTGGAATAAATCCAGAATCACTAAGGTTGGAAAAGACCTCTTCGAGTCCAACCCCAACTCATCTCTACCACTAAACCATGTCTCTCAGTTCCACATCCCCATAGTTCTTGAACACCTCCAAAGACAGTTATTCCACCACCTCCCTGGGCAGCCTGTGCCACTGCATTACCACTCTAATAGAGTAGAAATTTCTCCTAATATCCAATCTGAACCTCCTCTAGCATAACTTGAGGCTCTCACTCTCATCCTAACCCAGGAGAAGAGGCCAACCCCAACAATGGAGTTGGATAGAATAAGGATTAGAATACAGGCTTAGACCAGATTTTCCCTGCCGGTAAACTGGCTCTATTGCCTGCTCCACTAAGAAATTTAATTTTGCCATTGCTTTGTTATGTACTTAATGGATTTTTTTAAAACAGTTGCCAGAGCTGGATAGTGGCTGGTTTGTGTCCAGTGAAATCTGGGAGTAAATGGAACAGCTGCACAAAGATGTCCAACGTAATAGGTAATGCAGGTCTTCAAATAAAATCCAGTGCCATCAAAGCCAAAATCTGTAAAGCTCTTAACAAAAAACATATTTGTAAAGAACAGATGGAAAAAAAATTGTTCTGAGCTGTATAACAAGAGCACATCAATCAGCCCAGCAGCGATGGCATACAGAAACCTTCACACAAGACCAAAGAACATAACCAGAACCAGACACAATTCCAACACCTCCACACTCCTCAGAAAGCAAGAACGAGGGTGAACCATGTCCTAGGGGACTGAGGATAGACAGGAAGCACAGTAGTTTGGGGAGGTATTTTATCTCCATAAAGTTGGGGTTTGGGAGAATTAGGAAAGCATCATTCCGATACCTTTTTCAACAGATCAGTTAAAAATACAGCCTTGAGCTCTCAACCAGTCTTTTTTATGTGTGCTAGAAAGCCAGTGATGGTCGAGCTGTCTGTAAGAAGAAGCAAGCACTCCAGTGTGTATGTATTCCCCTGCGTATTTTTACCACTAGATGTCTCTGCTGACTTCACAGTGCATTGCATGAGCTGCTTTACCTGGTGAACAGGAGATACGAAGGTGGAAACCAAGCTGTGACAAAACCTGCTTCTCACTGTATTTACTAGTGTTTTGTTTCTCATTAATTAATATCATCTGTTGGAGATGGCCCTTGAGTTATGAGTGTGTGCGAATTTCTCAGCTTCCTCCCTTTCTTTCAACTGGGAAGGGAAAAAAACAGTTGCTTTCATCCATCATTACTCCTATTTTGGAACACTTGTTGCCTCCTCTGCCACTTTGATTCTCATCCTCTTCCTATCTCCCTGGTAATCTCTTTGCTTATGATGGGCATTACGGGGATCTGTATGCTGTTATGAGTGAATCATAGAAAATCCTGAGTTGGAAGGAACCCACAAGGATCATCAAGTCCAACTCCTGGCTCTGCAGAGGACAACCTAAGCCCTACTAAGAGCATCCTAAACCATGCTAAAACTAAGAGCATCAATTCCTTTAAATCATCCTGTGAACAGCACAAAGAGGTCTATGGGATGTCATGTAGAGCTCAAGGTGTTTGAGGAAGGCATGGTTTCGATAGGTGCTAACATGGGAACAAGAAATCATAGACCAGCCTGCATGATCAAGTGCAGATGCTGACTCTAAGCTCCTATGCTCAAAATGTGAAGTGGCTTGAGGCTGGAATCTAGATGGTTCTGAGCTTTGCATTTGGCCAGGAATGGATGAAATTATGACAGCACTGGCTGTGTGTCCTCTAAAAGAGATCAGGTTGCCTAGTGCTAGCTCACAGCAAGGTGTGCAGGCTTAATTCATAGAATCATGGAATGGCCAGTGTTGGAAGAGACCTTAAAGATCATCTATTTCCAACCTCCCTGCAGTGGGCTGATTGCCACCCACCAGCTCAGGCTGCCCAGGACTCCATCCAGCCTGGCCTTGGGCACCTCCAGAATTGGGGTATCCACAGCTTCCCTGGGCAGCTGTGCCAGGGCCTTACTTACTGTACCCTTACAAACAGGGACCCATCAGTTATGGTGAAAGTTGGGGAAAAGTCACAAAGTGCTTTTGAGGTGCTGCAGACTATAGAAACTTTGGTAATGTAGAGTTGCAGTTGGTAAATGTCATTTGCCTGAGGTTTAAAACCTGACTCAGAATGGCTTTATTCCATTGATATCACTACTAGCCCCTACCCTAAGGGACCTTGAGGACAGGCGTGAGCTTGCCCCAGAAGGGCTTTATAGGAGAACTTGAAGTCTCAGGGTTATAATTTCTTCACCAGTACCCTAAGCTCCACAAAGAACTTCAGAAAATATGTATATATATATATATTTTTTTTGTGTGTGTGTGTGTGTGTTGCAGCTCAGTGCTCTATGCTTCCATTAGAACCAAACTGGGAAGATTTCAACATCAAATGACACCTACCCAACTCCACTGTCTTCCCACGACAGTCGAGGGCAGTGGCCAAGTGTAAGGAAATTCCAGGACTGCTCAGAGGCGTATCTCAGAGAGCTCATGTTTTAACAGCCTGCCCTTGAGATAATGGTGAGAATTAGCAAGTTTTGTCCTCTCTGCTTTATTTTGCTCTGTATATCTGTAGCAATTATCAAAAAGGAAGCACTGCATGGGATAGGTGGGACTTTGAGAAACAACTGCGTGATATACGTTCTGGGACTGGCAAATGTGGTCAACGTATCTCTGAACTCACATGACAGCACTTTCAGTCTGTGTTTAAAACCAGTAACTGCAGGAAGAGAAAGTGGAAACCAGAGCTTGGGCTGGTCCCTGGGTCTGACATCACATCTTCAAACAATGACCTGAATGCAGGAGGTTTTATAGATTTCTCATCTCTTTACCTATTTTCATTAACAGAAAAGTTGCATCTAAAGCAAATGTGTGTTGGAGTGGAAATTCTCTTCTTTCCCCTTTTATTCTGTTTGCTTTCCTTGTTAGAATGACAGAATGGTTTGAGTTGGAAGGGACCGTCAAAGGTCACCTGGTCCAATTCCCATGCAGTGAAACATCCACAGCTCCATCAGGAGCTCAGAGCCCCATCCAATCTGCTCTTGAATGTCTTTAAGGATGGGGTATCCACCACCACTGTGGGCAACCTGTGCCAGTGCCTTAGCACCCTTATTGTACTATTTAGCATAGTACTGAGTGTTCTGAAGTGCAAAGGGATTCACTCCCCTTCTGTCATGTGATGCAGAGATCCCATTTATAGCATCCCTGTTCCTCGGTCTGACCACCTGAAACAGGGAAAAGCGATATGAACTGAAAGGAATATAAATGCTTGAGAAGCCCTGGGATCAGGATACTGAGACATGTGAGCTCCTGTGACACAGTGAAAAAGAAGAAAATGAATGAGTTGATGGTTGGACTGGATGATCTTCGTGGTTGCTTCCAACCTTAATGATTATTTGATTCTGTGAATGAAGTTATAGGTGTAAACCATGCTCTGGCACGGAGACCATTGCCAGGAATTACATAGTCAATCCCAGATTCTATAGGGAGAAATTAAAAAAAAAAAAGCTAACTTAAGTTTGTGGTTACATTAACTGGGATTTATCAGAGAGAGCTGATAAAGACCATAGCAATTAAAAGGTGTTACATGGGGACTTATTTCCTTTGAAAGACTGGATGAGCCTCACTTAATTATCTAATCTGATCTAATTAATCATGCAGATCACCGACTTTTGTTCTGTGGCTTTTAGAACATGCTCCAAAACTGCAGTGCCTGGACTGCTTGGGTCATGGATGGATCCATAGTGTTACAGCCACAGGTTTGAAGAAACCTAGTTGGCCAATTACTTCATGAGATTAGAGCAGAGAGAAGTTCAAAATGGTTGAATTTGGAAGGGAAAGGATTTTTGTGTCCATCTGGCTATGCTCTAGCAGAAACACCCAGAGTAGGGTACCCATGTCTAGGCCACAAAGGATCATGTCCAGATAACCTTCCTAGAGACCAGAATGGGTATGACCAGCCAGTTCTGGAAAGCAATGGAAATCAATGATGAAGCTGCAGACTTTTCCCTCTCATCTAGCCACTGAGCCAGAACAAGCTTTGTCCTTTATAGGACAGTAGGTAATGGCTTTAAGTTGTGCCAGGGGAGAGAGTCAGGTTGGATATTAGGAAAAAAAATATTCTCCAAAAGAGTGGTAATGCATTGGAACAGGTTGCCCACAGAGGTGGTGAATTCACCATCCCTGGAGATGTTCAAGAAAAGGGTAAATGTCCCATTGAGTGACATAGTTTAGTGGGATGGTGGTAATGTGTTGGGGTTGGACTTGGTGATCTTAGTGTTCTTTCTTACCTTAATGATTCTATAAACCTTCACTTTGCTGGCATAGAGACAACTGAGATACTGAAGTATCTGCTTTAGAAGGTGTTCTGGTAAGTTGAGTCACATAGGTCGCAAAATTTCAGCTTTCTATGGATTTGTTCAGCTCTGACCATTGCCACATATAAAGTGCATTTGGGAGCTTAATGCTAGAGCCAGCAGGGGAAGAGATGGGGAGGGAACAGAGCAGGTTTTATTGATAACTTTCACCTCCAGGCTGCTGTTTCCAGCTTTTTGAGGACACCTTGCAGCTCACAGCTCTGCTGAAGCACCAAGTTAAGCAGCTTGGCAGCAGCAATCACTCACTCCTATGCTTTAAAACCTTCCCTAATGCTTTGTTTCAATAAGAACCACTGAACTCAAAGTGGGAGATCGTATCCAAGGTGGATGCTGAAGGTTCAGTGATGGGCAGCTACTTAAAAAATAAACAGCCATCTTTATTGTCTTGCTGCCAATAAAGACTGGTACAGGGTCGGTTGGGCAAATGGAAATCATTGATGGAAATGCAGTCTGAAGGGCAGAAGGTGGGTAAGTGAGAGACAACAGGAGTGGTGGACAGGACTGACTGTGCATCACCAATTCGATCCAAGGGGAAGAAACCACTGAGTTTTTCAGGCAGTCTCCCCTTGTAAAGTTAAAATAATGTTACACCCAATGACCTGCCCACCCAGGTTGGTTGCAGAAGCACCAGAAAAAATGAAGAGCAAGTGGGAAAAGGTGCAGGTACCCATTGCTGAGGACACCAGGGGGTAAACAGGTCACCTGAAGGCTTGGATTCAAGTCAAGTTTAGGAGTCTAAGAGTTTCAGATAGGCATGGTGGCCTGGACCCTCACCATCGTGCTAGAACAGGCAATCTGGAGAAGTTGTGGTTGCCCAAGGGGTTCAAGGCCAGGATGCATAGAACTCTAGGCAGCCTGATCTGGAGGCTGATCTAGTGATTGGCAACCCTGCCTGTGACAGGGGGATTGGAACTTGTAATTCTTGAGGTGCATTCCAACCCAACTCATTCTGTGATGCTGTAGTGCATGGAAAAGTGAACTGATGGGGTGAACTTGCTTTGCCTCACTAATTCCCTGCTCTCTCTTTTCATTGCTTGATAGCACTAGCTGACTATTTTGTGCTTGGCTTAACTCACTGAAAAAAACCCAACCCTCATCAGAGGAAAAAAAACAGGAAAATCTAGGCATGAATGCCCAAGTGACATTTTGTGAGAGACATGGCCCACAATCAGCTGTGAGAAGGGTGAGAACAGGAGGCTGAAAGGAGGGCTTCCTTGGGTGCCGAGCAAGAGAGATTACTTGGAGTGGATCAAAGGAAAGGGAAGCAGGAGGTGATAATGTGGGACAGCCCTTCCCCAGGGTAGGATCTGCAGGGAAGCAGCAGGAGCCCCAGAGACCAGGGCTCTTACAGCAGGAACAGGGAAGAAGCAATGCATAACCTCTAAGGAACAGTCCCAGAGCAAGCAGGAGTTTGAATGACACCTCTAGCTCTTATTTCTTGTCATTGCTTTAGAAAGAATAGTGGTTCATTTGGAGACTGTAGGGATTATTGTCAAAATATTTGACTCCAACACAAGAAGGATGTGGAGCTGTTGGTGAGGGTCCAGAGAAGGCCACAAAGATGCTCAGCACCTCTTGTATGGAATGGCCTTCCAGTGCCTAAAGAGTGTGCAGGAGAGCTGGAAAGGGGTTCTTTATCAGGGGGTGTAGAACAGGGAAAGGTGTAATGACTTTAAACTAAAAGAGACAATATTTAGATGGGATATAATGAGGAAATTCTTAACCACGAGGGGTTGAAATTGTATGGCTTTTAAGGTCCCTTCCAAGCCATTCTGATTGTAGTCTATGATTCTATGACTCTGGGGACCATGAGATGGCGCAGTTCCCCCGGACATCATGTCCACCCCAGGCATCCTCCCCAAACCATCTCCCCAGCTGAGTGTTGCTCAGCTCAGTTAAGGAGCTGCTGCTTTATACACTATACAACTACATCACCTAACCCCCTTTCTCTTTTCCATTCCTAGGGAATAAGTGAGGTTCTGTGGGACAAGAAAGAGCAATCCAGCACAGTGTGCTCTGCTATTAGCAAGTGCAAGCCTTGCAGAGATCCCTTTCCTAAATGGGGCTTAAAAAAAGGGTAAACTGATGGCAAACGCATTTAATTGTTTTTTTCCCCTGGAAAGCACTACAAGGACATTTTACTAGCTGATAAAGAATGGATGCAGAACATATGGTAGAGGGTGTTGGACTTCTGTGTCACATACTCTTATCTCCAGGAGTGGGAAGAAAAGGTCTGAGGGCGTTAGGTCCTGGTTGCAGATAGTGTCCAGTGCTGTTTTAGGGTCTTTTTTGGGCTGGTGGAGGGATAGCAGCCCCAGTGTCCTGGCTGATTTCCAGGTAGGGCTGTGTTGACCCTCCCTTATGTTCTCCATCCATTTGAACAGGATCCGGGTATTTTTTTTCTCCTGCTTCCCTTTCCAAGCAGCTGGGTTATCTTGCTATGTGTTCAGGTTGCCCCCCAGATGGTTGAGTGGTTGTGTTTTGGTGAAAAATCTGTGTTGGCTCATGAATTGAAATACTTATCTCCATTACAGAGAGGACCTGTGTCCTGTGGGCTCCATCCCATGGATAAATGTGATTTGGGATATGAAGAAGATTTCATCCCTTGGAGATTGTATTTCATAGGATCATAGAATCATTTGAGTTGGAAGGGACCTTTAAATGCCACTTGATCCAACTCCCCTGCAATGAACAGAGACACTCACAGCTGCATCAGGTGGTCAGAGCTCCGTCTGTCCTGATCAGCTGGTCACACAGTGGTTGCAGCCAGCCTAGAGCTTGCCTTCCTTGGACATAATTTGCACGCGGAGTCACACGCATAGGCTCATTATGGTGCTGCCTCTGGCAGTGTATGGGAACACTCCCTGTCAGGAGGGTTTGGTATTCATTCCCTTGAGCATCACTGATTCCCAGTGTGATACAGTCTGAGTTCACCCTCCTGTTGCACCAGCACATTTCTCTGTCCTGAAATATGTCTATAAATGTCCTCCGGCGCGTCAGGCCCTGATCCTTATCACCCATACACTTGAGAGATCAAAACAGCTACTGGAAGCCTTCTTCAGGCTGTGCTGCAAGTGCCCCCTCAGCCACATTCCTGTGCAGGATTGGAGGTTTGTGTTGCTTTGTGCCAACACCAGCTCCTGCCTTGGCCATGTGTGCAGGCATCTGGGGATGCTTGAAGAGCCTGATGGGTGAAGGTGCTGCCACTGCCCCCAAGGAGAGGGGGGATAAGTGTTCCTGCAAGGCACGTCCACCCCTTCTGGAATGGTTTTGTCATTGTTTTCCAAGTTCAGCACAGCTCCTGCCACATCCCATCAATATCCCTGGAGGTGTCCAAGAACAGTGAAGTTGTGGCACTGAAGGACATGGTCAGTGGGCATGGTAGGGGAGGGTTGGAGTTGGACGTGGGGATCTTAGTGATCTTTTCCAAACTTAATGATTGTATGATCCTACCTCCAACCGGACAAACATTTCATCAAGGAAAGCAGCACAGGAAGCACAGGAAAGCAGCACAGCTTCACATGCAAACACAGTGCTGAAGTCTAAGCCAGGAGCCTGGCTTTTCTCATTAGCTGCCTGCCTAAACCTCCATGAGATCCAGTTCTCCCCTCAGGGGTGCCCTTCTCCATCTACCAGGTGCCCAGGACACCTGACCAAACACACTTTAGTGTGTAATTCCTTATATTTAATGTCTTCAGCACCCTATGTTGCCATCCAGCTTCCCCTACCAGTTTTCACAATGCTAATTCCCAGTCCATCTAATATAAATCTGCTGGGTGCTGAGACCTGGAAACAAATGGGATCCTCCATTGGGATACAGGATAGGACAAGTGCAGTAGGAAGGATGTGGCTACCCTTGGCATCTCCTGTTGGATTACTCATGAGTTTCTCCCTGCGCTTTTTTTCCACTGCCCAATGAAGCATCCTGATTCCTGGTTGTGAGCCGAACACTGCAAACCTCTAAATTCCTCCTTGCTTACACACTACAATCTTTATTTGTTTAATCAAAGGGGCCCCTGATAATTATTAACGTATTTAATTATTTTTATTCTGAGTCACTCTGCTTGGGTGTGGAGTGATCACAAAGATCTCCACTACAAAGCCCAGAGCCCGGAGCATTTGCAACACCAAAGAATCAACCCGTCACACATGGAGCTGCCATTTTATTTCTCTGGGAAGTCCTGACTCCCAAGAGAGCAAAATAAGGCACATTCAGACAAACAGTTTCAAACTAGAGCAAGAGATTTAGATTGGATATAAGATAAAGGGTTTTTACAGTAAAGGTAGTGAAGCACTGGCACAAGTTGCCCAGAGAAGTGGTGGGTGCCCTGTCCTTGCAGACATCCAAAGTCAGCCTGGACAGGGCTCTGAGCACCTAATGGAGCTGTGGCTCTCCCTGTTTACCTCCCTGCAGGGGAGGTGAACTAGATGGCCTTTCAAGATCCCTTCCAAAGCAAATGATTCTATGGTTCTATGATTCAACAGCCAAAGTAGGGAGGAGCTGACCTCAGAGCAGAGCTGGCAGTGATGCTCATCTGAGTTGTGCTCTGTTCATTCCAGCTCCTAGCTGTCTGTCCCCACTAATATCACACCCCTCCACCCCCAGCCCTAGCTTGGCAGAGGCAATCAGAGCACGCTGCAATTAGCACCGTTTGATGAGGATACTCCAAATTCTGCACTTCTACATGATTTATGAGCTTCCCAGGCTGCAGTCATTCCTATTTCTGTCAGTTCATGGTGAGGCTGCCCGGATTTTCCTTCCCTGCTATCCATCAGAACTTTGCAGGGAATCACTGCTGTTATTGAACACCCCTTTGAGACACCACGGTCACTTTGTGCTCCCCACCCCATCACTGCAATGTCCTTGTGCACCCCAAACCTGGGGAGAAAAAGCAGAGAAAAGCATCCTTGTTGGACTTGGTCCATCCTGGCGCCAACCTGGGTGGGCTTGGCTCCTCCTCTGGGCTCTCTTCTCTGTGCCCAGAAGGGTTCCCCAAAATTGGAGAGCAGGATTGTGATTCCTATAGGACTGTCTTGTTCTGAGCCTTCAACATCCAAAGAATCATCATCACTGGCAAACAGAAATTATTTTAACTCCCTGTCCTGACAATGGAGCAAGGTTGCATTAGGCAGATCTATGGAGCTGAGGATGAGAATTGCAAGGATAAAAAAAGAAAAAGGGGAACTGAGCAAAAAATCACATTAAGAAAATTTAGGTGCTTGTTGAAATCTTTATCTGAGAATAAGGTTTTGGTTAAATGCATCTTAATGTTTATGCAGAAAGAGAGTGAAAGAGGCAGAAAGAAAGGAGTTTCACACAAATAAATAAATAAATAAATAAATAAATAAATAAATAAATAAATAAATAAATAAAGCAAATCTTTTAGTAAAAGCCAGAACACTGATGCTACTTAAAAAAGAACATAAGATAAAGGCTGGCCTCTCCTTTCCTGGAGGGAAAATGTTGGAAAATAGCGATCAGGCTCTTCCTTCCAAGATCAGGCTCTTGCTCAGAAAGCCTTCTTTTTTGTTTCATTTGCTCTGAAGCATTTTATCAGCATTTTCACTCATTCTAATAATATCAGCACTTCTTTTGTCTTGGCTGTTTTCACTGCAGACTCCAGGAAGCACAAATGGTGTTCTGGAAAGGCTTCTCTCCAGCAAAACCTGTTTGCAGTCCCACTGTGGACCCCAGAGGCCTTGCAATGTTGGTGTTGCCTTATCCCTCTGAGGTCCAGAGAAGCTTTGGGTGCCCCATCCCTGGAGGTGTTCAAGGCAGACTGATCTAGTGATTGATTTAGTGGTTGGCATCCCTGTCAATGGCAGGAGATTGGAAATATGTTATCTTTGAGATCCTTACCAATCCAAGCCATTCGATAATCCTTTGAAGTCTTTGTGTGTGTCCATGCAACCCCAAGGACAAGGAAGAGTGTGGGTTTTGGGAACAAAATAACGACTCCTCTTGCTTAGAGATACTGAGATTAATGCTGAAAGAGAGAGTGGTGCCAAGCTCTGTATGCAGACTGTCCCAAAGCCAGACCCTATAACTTGCCATAGGATGCTACAGAAAACCTTGGGATTAGTGGCCAGGGGACAGAAGTGCAGAAGGTGGGATGGAGCATTGCTTCTGCTTGCCCCATCAGACAAACTCCCATTGGAATATAAATGTTTGGAAAGTCTCAGCAGCTGAGCATCTTCTCAGGGCATCTCAGGATCTTGAAACCTCTGTGTTATTTGAGCCTGGGCTATTTTTGATCCACTTGGGCTGTCTGAGTTAATTCCTAGCTTGCACAAGCAGCTGTCCTGGGAAAACAGGGAGGTTGAGATGAAAGACTTGAGGCTGTGGCTGCCTCATTGCTGGGAACAGCTCTGTGCCATCGCAGCCTCCTCTGCTCCCACCACTCCCAGCCCCTCTGCAAGCCTCCAGACAAAGCTCCTTTATTGCAAGGCCAGAGCAGGGAGGGGAAACACAGGACCATGAAAGCTGCGACTATATTAAGCCATGGAAAACCACAAGAATAAGTGCCTGCAATCCCAGCCACACTGAACCTGTCTGCTGACTTCCTCTCCAAAGCCAATCTCAAACCTGACCCAGGTGGGAAAATGCCTGTGGTCGTGACCATCCCCCTCCGAAAACACAAAGCCAGGCATTTATCTGAGCAGTTGATTGCAAAGCTCTGCACTGCAATTTGCTCCACTCTGCAAAATAACAAAGCCAAGACACTGCAGGTAACAGCCAGGCCAAGAAGTCTGCGAGTTTCATTCCCTACAAGTGAGTTTTGGCACAGTAGCTACTTCACACCCAATTAATTACTTCAGCACCAGATTATACTTGCAGGCTCCAATAGGAGTGATAATAGGAACCAATTAAATTAATTTATATTTACTTTGTAAGCATATTTTCCTTTGGTAAATCTTTGCTTTAATTTGACAGATTGGACTCCAGTATTTTGTTTTTGTTATGAGATATGGTCCTAAATCCAGAGGAACAAATCCAAACCTGTAAAGCCAAGAAGTCTTTCCCTTTCAGGTTTAAAAACATGTAGGACAGGGATTTAAAAAATAAAAATAAAAAATGTATACACGTGCCCAGACTAATAAAACATACTGTGAAATGTATGGGGAGGTACTGGCACAAGTGTCTTCCTAGAAGAACAAAATCATCATTAAATCAGTGCAGATGAGGGATGAGGAGCCTGGGTGATGCAAAGTACCCAGGATGCACCAGGTTGGTCCGTGTGCTGTCTCCTTACTCAGAAGTGAACAATTTACAAAGCATTGCAATCTCTCATCCACGTCTCAGGCTACAACCCTAAAAAAGCATGTTCTTTCCTTCCTTTTCCAGTGTGTGGTTCCTTTTCCTTCAGTGGTTCATAAAGTGAAGTTCTTTTCACCCTGTGAAACCTCTCCTGAAATTAAGGCACCATCTATCCTTGGATGGTATCTCAGCTGTGATTCCTCCTCCTCTCCTCTCCTCTCCTCTCCTCTCCTCTCCTCTCCTCTCCTCTCCTCTCCTCTCCTCTCCTCTCCTCTCCTCTCCTCTCCTCTCCTCTCCTCTCCTCTCCTCTCCTCTCCTCTCCTCTCCTCTCCTCTCCTCTCCTCTCCTCTCCTCTCCTCTCCTCTCCTCTCCTCTCCTCTCCTCTCCTCTCCTCTCCTCTCCTCTCCTCTCCTCTCCTCTCCTCTCCTCTCCTCTCCTCTCCTCTCCTCTCCCAGCCCCCATGAAAATGCAGCAGAGCTAGAAACAGCCAAGCCAAGAGCATGATCCTGTGGCTAAGAAATGAGGAGATAAACCTCTGAATAAGGGGAAGATCTGGACTGAAGCCTCTTCCCTCCTCAGTGCTTGCAGCAATAGGGACGTAGTGGGGAAAACCTGAAGGACAAAAGTCAGGTGGCTCACCAAAGTGTCCAAAGAGGCTTTGGGGACACTTTAATGCCTTTGGAAAGCAATTGAGCTCCTCTGGGGCTCTGGAAATTTGCTACCTACAATGTTGCTGCTTCCTCAGCCTAGCATAGCACATAGATTTTATAGCCATAGAGTTGCTACTCATTTTTCACCTTCTGGATGGTGATTTATGGCTTCTGGAACAAAGGTTAAACCCTCTTCCTCTCCTTGTTAGTGCTATTTCACACACTTCACACAGCTGAGGGCTGTTGTACTCAGAAGTGTTCCTTGGCTGAAATCTCATAAAATCCAATTTACTCTTCATTTTGGATCTCTCATGCTTTAATTCTGGAAGATGAGTGGGTATCTCATCTCAGCAGACCCTTCACCACTAAGTCTCATGTGCAGTGCAGTGGAGAAAGATCCAAAAAATACTATATCCAGCATCTACTGGACAACACAAGTACTCCTACCTCCTCCGGCATGTACTAGTGAGGCAATATCACCAAGCTGCCACAGAGTGCTGAACAGATCCCTGCTTTCTCTGCACATGCAAAGGTCCAGGTCCCATCCACTGCAACCCATGAAGATGGGCAGCTGGGGGTGGTCAGTGTCCTGAGCCCACAGGAAGGTACAATTCTCCATCCACAGTGAGACACTTCACTGCATTACCACCACACCCCATGAGCTGTTGTTATACTTGGCTTGCTCTTTTGCCAGATGCAGGTTTTCAGTTTTACAGAAAACTCAAAAATGAAAGCTATGTAAGCAGAGATCTGTGGGCTGAGTTACCATTGGGCTATGAGAGCTGAAATAAGTCTGCACAAACATACAGGTTCTGCATTTCATCCTCCCTGAACTCCGTTAGATTGACTGAGGACATCTTCCATGCTCATAGAATCACAGAATCACCAAGATTGGAAAAGACTTCTAAGACCTTCCAGTCCAACCGTCCACCTATCACCAATATTTCCCACTAAACTGTGTACTTCAGTACAACATCTAAACATCTCTTGAACACCTCCAGGGTTGGTGACCCCACCACCTCCCTTGGCAGCCTGTTCCAGTGCCTGACCACTCTCTTGGAGAAGGTTTTCCTAATAATGAACCTGAATCTCCCCTGGAGCAATTTGAGGTCATTCCCACTCATCCTATTGCTAGTTACATGTGAAAAGAGGCCAACCCCCACTTCATCACAGCCTCCCTTCAGGTAGACTCTCATCTGATAACTGCAGTTGTATTTGGATATGCTTTAACACAAGAGATGAGAACTAGCCAGATTGTGGCAGAAGAACCTTTCAGTATCTAAAGAGGAACTGAAAGGGGGTTTGCCTCTTTTTTCAGGTAGTAGTTATAGGGTGAGACATGATGGCCTTAAGCTGCACCAGGGGAGGCTCAGGTAGATATTAGGAAAAAATTTTCTCTGAAAGAGTGGTGATGCATTGGCATAGGCTGCCCAGGGAGGTGGTGAATTCACCATCCGTGGAGGTGTTCAAGAAATGGTAAACATCACGCTGAGTGACATGGTCTATTGCAGTCACAAACATAGCTTGATGGTTGGACTAGATGATCTTAGTGGTCTTTCCAGCCTTCATGATTCTATGATTCTATGATCCCGTTGATGATCCTCCTCTCCCCAACCCCATCCATGACCTCGTAAGAGAAATGTTCACACTCCCAAGACCCGAAAGCTAGTCCAGCACTGAAGTCTTGTTGCCTGCTTGGTCTTTGCAGTGTCACCTATGAGGTGGCTCTGGAAATGCACAGCAAGCAGTGAGGATATCGGCTTTCTCCACTCTACATCTTCACCAGCCTTTCCCCCTCCTCTTTGGAAGCCTCTTATGAGCCCTGAATGTGTCCCTGTTTTTTCCTCTTAGTTCATTTGCAAAGCTGATTTCTGCCTTAACAGTTCTGGGAGATGAGACACAACTCACACAGGGACACAAGGGTCCACATCAGCCTGAGAAACAAGGCCGTTGTTTCAAGGGTTGTTTGAATTCTTGCCTCTTCACCTTTCACCCCTCTCCCTGCTTAGATCCCCTTTACGTGCATTAACTGTACCAATAAAAATCTGTTTTGTCTGTTGCCCATGCTATTGCTATGTCACCATTATTTTGAAAAGCTCCCTCCCAAGAAAGGTGAAAAGTCACAAAAAAGAGTGTAAAAGGCTCAGAAAAACATGTCTTGTTCTAGATCTCCACTTGCTTGCCCTACCAGGGGAAGGTCAAAGGGAAGCTCAAGAGGGACAGAAGTTCGTCCTCAGGAGAAAACACCCAGAGGCAACAGAGCCTTGTAGTCTAACAGAGGTCCAAGGCTGGAACCTAAAAGCAGACATATTTCATTTCAAAATGGGGCCCAGAGCTTTAACAATGGGAATGATTAACTGTTGAGACAAAATACCAATGAAAGTAGTAGATTCTTCCTCTTCAGATATTTTCAAATTGTGAGCAGATGCTTGCTGGAACTGAGGTTTTAGCCAAGCACAAGTTATTGGGTTCCTTATTGGAGTATGCAATTTTATGGTCCATATTATATGGAGCTCAGAATAGATGATCTTACGGCCCTCTGTGAATTTTAAAATCTATGAAACAGGTAGTTCTGGATCGAAAGGAGCCAGATTTCCTCTGGATTTGTGTCTTGAGGCTAACTGACTTGTGTGCCTAAGAAGACACACAAAATATGTTTGAAGCTTTTCTCCTTTAACAGACGTGCCGTTAAAAATGCAGACTTCCAAGTTGAATTTGTCTGGCCTCAGTGTGATTATTTATGGGTCTGCCTCTCTTTGCTTGACTGGCTAGCAAGTCTTGCTCTCAGAAGGATCCCAAGCAAAGGCTCTTTGGCTTTTGCTTTCTATCCAGTGTGGTTGAACTGGGACAACGCAGTCAGGTGCTGTTATGGAGGGGACAGACAGATATGAGCATACAGACACACCTACGGTCTGGCAGAGAGGAGGCTGCAATAGCTTCATTTCTTCAGGCTGAAAATAGAGGGTAATAGAAGTTAAAATTGGATGAAATGAAAATTTATTTCTTAAGACAGAAGTGGATAAGTTGGAGAACATCCTTAGTCAAAGCCATTGCCTCTGGTAGTGGGGGATGACTCTAAAGATCTTGTCATGTCTTTTGGTCTTACAGAACAAATATTTCTGGCAGTCTGACTTTATGTATTCTTGGGTTTGTAAAATGTGAGAGCCATTCAGTGCAGAAATCTGGTCCCTACTCAGTTTTCATGAGGGACTGGCAGCTCACCTTCTAAAAATAAAAGCTCAGTAGGTATTCACTGTCCACACTGTCTGAGCCAGTTAGGATTCAATTAAGAGCATTTCTAAGCTGTATTTTAGGAGTCAGTTTGTCAAGATTTTACCTTGGGGTTCTTGGGTTAAACCTTCCTGTCTCGGTGTCGTGCTGGGTGGAATAGCTTTGCTCTCTGAAGGGATCCATCTCCCTGTCTTCTTGCCCCCACCCTCCCACAGGCACAAGGACTAGCTGATTTTTGGTATGTAGCAATAACAATTTGTCAGGATGCCAAGTTCAAAGCCTCTAACCTGCTGCCAGCAAGGAGCCCAAGAGTGAGGTCACAGCTCATCTCAGACTTCTGACCTCCCAGTCATACCCACCATTACTGGATCAGAGGAGAGAAGTGGAAGGGCTTATTTTGAAAGGTTTTAGGTTTCAGGTGAGGTCAAGAAAAGATTTGCCCAGATGGAAGAAATCAAGGTGACAATATGGAGCATATTAGGGAAGATGAAAGGCATTGTGTAAAGCAATCTCCTCCTTAGCCTAGAAAAGAAAGTCTAACTACCAGTTTAACCTTCCGGTAACGACAAAGAAGTCTGAGCCATCAGAAAATGTAGGAGAAACCAGGCATTGTCCTGCAGAAGGTACAGAATCATAGCATATCCTGAGTTGGAAGGGGCCTATAAGGATCACTGAGTCCAACTCAAGCATAGAGAACCAGAGTGATGTTGCTGAGATTTTCAAAGGCTCCTAGAGTACTCCCCACCCTCTTAAGCCAACAGGGTTTAGACACTTTTGCATGAGGATCTTTACACTTTGAGGATGGTGAACTCATGCTGTGGGCTCAATGTCTACTACTCTGTACTCAAAATTTTTGTAAAATGTGAGCCACTTGGAAATGAAATGTTTGCAGGAGGTGGGGAATCCTAACAGAGATAGAACTGTGCTCCTAGGATATGAGCAGAGTCCTCCTCTCCCCCAGGCTTTTCCTTCTGCTCTTTACCTCCATGTGCTTTTCTGCAGCTTGCTTACACCTGAATTTGTCTTAATCCTCATGTCCTAGCAGTGCTGGAGCGTTGGTGAATCCAGCACTGGGGACATGCCACTTGTATTAGAAGCAAATTATGTTGGTGGTCATATCTATGTATCATCTGTTAACAAGGTTACACTAATAGATGATTACTTCCTGGGCTAATAAGATAAATTGCATGGGGGGAAAAAAAAAAAAAAGCAAGAACACATTAATGCTTGTGGAGGTCGTGGAGTCGTGGAGATCTATTTGGAATCCTATCTGTGCAACTTGTTGTAGGGTATCTGCTTTAACAGGGGGTGTTGGGCTCTATGATCTCTTGAGGTCCCTTCCATTCCCTACAATTCTGTGATTCTGCAATTATAAGAATGAGACAGAAATTTTATTAATTTAAGATAGGTAAGATGTGAGTACTGGTCAACATACAGATCTCAGGGCCATTGGAAAGGGATCCCAGCCCTGAACTTCATTTGCTGCTATGTATCCAACATGCTCTGAAAGGACATGTACCAGAGGTCCACTTTCCCTGGCCTCTGTGCACCTGATCAAACTGTAGGTGTCCCTGTTCATTGCAGGAGAGTTGAACTAGAAGACCTTTCAGAGTCCCCCCCAACTCAATTCTATGATTCTATGACTACGACAATTTTGGTAGTGTTTTGGACATAGGCAAAAAAGGGGGGATGTGCTGTCATGTTCTCTGAACATGGTCTTTTCTGAGGTTTTCTAGGCCATTTTCAGTGTAGAGGCAGTAACTGCTCTTTATGGGACTCTCATATATGTGTTGCCTTTATCAGTATAAATGCAAACATTGTTACAGGCATAAATCAAATTAAAGTTTTGACTTTTCCAAGCAAGTTCAAACGTGTATCACAGCCAGCCTCATAGCTAGTTCTGCTGTATCTTGGAGTTTTCACAGGTCTGGACAAGAAAATAAATCAAATCTTGTAACAGACAAAATGTGATACGCATGAAAACAATCCTTCATCAGCAAGGAGCATCGCAAGTGGTTTGTGCTCAACTCCTACACTGAAAAATGCCTCCCCCAATCCCACCACATCTCAGGCAGACGACCACTGGACTTACACCAGCAAGATAAGCATGTTTGCTATTGCAATCCAAAGAACCTTCAAGCTGCTGTAGAAATAAGACTATAAATTATCACAATGACGAGTTTCAGCAGGAAATGTGGGTTGCCCTATCCAACAATAACAGCAATAGCACAGTGAAAACAGAGCATAGGAGGGGAATATTATTCGAGATGTGGATTTTTTTAATCCCTTTTTACTCATTTTATTGGATTTCAGGGGGAATATTAGCAGCATGAGGCACAGTTTTTCTTCAGGAGCTGTCTGAAGAGCCATCTGAATCTCAAAGATTTTCCCAGCCAGCGGCATGCTGCTGTCTTTCTTACATATCTTGTATTAGCAATGAGAAAGGCAGATATTTGTATATTTGATTATATTTGATTATTTGATTTCAAGTGTTTTATCTGAGTGTCCTGTGCATTTCTGAGGAAGGAATCGTGTCCTGCTCTTTCCATGAATGCAACAAAAGGAAAGTCCCTTCCGTCACTAACTCATGGCATTCTGTTGCATTTGAATTCACTTCTTCCTTAAGGCAACAAAAGCTGTTCTTCACTCTCTCCCCACTGCCAAACAGTTGTTTACTAAAACACTGATGACCGCTGAAATGGTAATTGTGATACAAGAGATGGTGGAATAAATCCAATCACAGACCATGATTCAGCTGAAATCCCAGAGCAGAGAAAGAAAAAGAGTGGCAGCTGATATTCCCCTGAAATTATAGCCCTGGAGGTGTTCAAGAACTGTGGAGAAGTGGCACTGAAGGACATGGGCAGTGGGCATGGTGTGGTTGGGTTGGGTTGGGCTTGGGGATTTTAGAGGTCTTTTCCAACCTTAATGATTCTATGATTGTATGACTCTAAATCTTCATCGATCCTTCTCCCTCCCCTACTGCAATGATCTATGAAACTATTCACAATATTGATATTTCTCGTTTTCCTTCATATCTCTTAAGATGAAGAGGTAAAAATGGGGTTTTCTCCATTCCGGCTGTGTATTCCTGTGTTGGTTTTGCTCAGGAAATAATTTTCACTTTTTATAGAATGGCAAGCAGGGAAAGATTTGTGTTTCCCCATTAAGAAGATACAAGCAAGTTACTGAGTTTTTCTGAATCAGCCTAATTTGAGTTTTAAGAAAAACAAAGCAGAAATTAGGAACTCACAATTTTCTTCTCGATCAGGTTTGATGGAAGATGGAGATGACAAAATAAAAAAGAGATCCAATATGATATAATAGCAATACTGACAAAACCCATCTTTATCATGCTGGTTACTTTGCAAACATCTTTTTTTTTTTTTTTTTTCTAACTCATTTTTCAAGTTACACAATGTTAATTAAAAAAAAAAAAGTAAACCATAAATGCCATTCCTCAACCAGTTTATCTCCATGGGAAACCTTGAGCGATTCAATTGATTTTGTTGGGCGCAGCTTTTGAGTCTTGTAAAATCACATTTCTCCTCCTCAGAGCAAAGAGTTGGGCTTAAGAAAAGCCCCACCCCTACCTCAGAAAAACACAGTTTGGGGGTAATTTGGAATCCAAGTACGTGTTTAAAATAAAAGTGTTTTTTAGTAATATTACTGAACACAGATGGCTCTAAAGATACCGCAATGGGAAGAACGGTGAGAAGTGTGCTCAGTTCTGCGTTACCATCTGTCTGCCCCCACTGACAGCTCAATTTATAAAGGTAAAATTACTCATCCAGTAGCAATATGTTTGGCACGAACAAGAGAAACTCACGCTTCTGTAACCAAACGCCCTGGCAGGCAGCAAAGGCATTGGGAAGGCTCAGCTGAGTGATTTTTGCTTGGCTTCACTTTGGCACCCATCTCCAGCTCACGCTGAGCCCGCATTAAATGGAGCAAAAAATCCAACTGTTTTGTACCCGGAGCGTGTTTCAAAGGAGGCAAGTGTTCACACTCCCGGGTCATTTCCAACAAGCTGCGCTTACAGTTAGGTCCCTTCTGATTCTGGCACAATTGCCTGTCAGCTCCTCCACCAAAAACCAGTAGCCCATGACTGATGGTGTATAAAAAGAAAGGTTGCTCGCCCTTTTTCTTCGTGTTCCTTGCTGAGCGCAAGGCCAGCTGTAGGTCCTTTTGTTCTGGGCAAGAATGGGGATTAATCATTTCCAAAAATGAAAGGCAGAGTTTGGAAGTCACCCTTGGAGATAGCGAAGGTGGTTGTGGGGTGGGCTGCAGGAGCAGTGGGCAAGCAGTTAGATTTTTTTCCTTTTGTCATAGCTCTTTGCTTTTACTGTACAAAGCAGACACTAGGGACTGTATGTGGCAAATCACAGCCAAGCTTAAATAAAAGTGGTTTCACGAACAGAATATCAAGTTGTGTCTCCTGAGGATGAGTGCTTAGCAGTGCCACCGTGCATTTCAAGGCACAGCAATTAATCCAGAGATCTAATCAATACATCCCTCTGTCCTGGCAGTGCTGCAGTACCACTCTGCCCATCTGAACCTGAACTTTCCAGAATGAACTACACAATGCTTTAGCTCCTTGCATCATGCCAGGCTTTCCAGCAGGTGCTTGCGCTTCAACAAATGCAGCAATTCATGCTGGATAGTAGGAAAAATTTATTCTCCAGGAGAGTGGTGATGCAGTGGCACAGATTGCCCAGGGAGGTGGTGGAGTCACCATCCCTGGAGGTGTTCAAGAACCATGGGGATGTGGCACTGAGGGATGTGGTCACTGGGGATGGTGGGGATGGGTTGGGGTTGGATTTGGTGAACTTAGTGGTCTTTTCCCACCTTAGTTATTCTATCATTCTATGAATTTGATTTACTGCCAGTCTTCACACCTGCTGTTGCCTGCATGGCCATAACTGCAACCCTTGGATAGAGCATCCAGCAGTGTGTCCCTAAGTGGTGGAAGATATTACCTGTCCCCTCTGTGCATCTGTATTACCTCGAGTTAATACCACAAGATCAAATCTTTCCTTTCTTTTTGCTTTATCCTAACAGGGAGCGGATGGACTGATGTGGGTCAACCACCTAGTGATATTACCATCACAATCTTGTTATTTTTTCTTGGCCTGCAGTTTGTGGGAGGAAAAAGCTCCAATAAACAAAATTTGATTCTCCTCCTGCTCATCTTTGGGATTTTTCATGCATTGGGTTCCTTCCCTTGCTGGGATGGGACCAATTCGTGGGAAGATTTGGACTTCACCCCAAAAAGTGATTCAGCCTTTCCAGTCCCAGACCAAGCAGCTGCAACCTTCTGTGCCAGTAGTGTTAGCTCACCTAAACCAACCTCCCACCCCCAATAACCAGCAAATGCAAAACAGTGGAAGTTCCTGATTAAAAAAATAGCATTGAAACACATCTCAAAACTATGAAGCACTGCATTATCGTCCTTTAATTGCAGTAACAGGAGTTCCAAATGTTTTAAACACTTTCCCATCCACAAAGTCAAAATCTTTCACAGCCTACAGCTACTGCAAAAGCCAAATATTGGAAAGGCAAGCTGTACAAATTGTGTCATTTAAATCATAGTTTAAGATGCTCCTAGACTTCAGTATTGTGGTGGTGATGTCAAGGCATCCATATTGGCCATGGCTGCATCTGTACCAACCATGGGTGTTCTTTCCATGGTGAGCTCAGAGATTGATGACACAGAGACAAGGCACAGAGTTCTGTGGGAATACAGCGAAATTTGAAAGCTATTCCACATATTTGGGCTCTACATCTTGTTTGGCCACACACAGGCCTATTTAATGCCTTTGTGGGCCAGAGTCTGCAGTGGGGACAGCCCCACTGAGACAGCCAGTGACTCAGGGTTTGCAGTTGCACAACCAAGATTCAAGGCTGAAGGCAGAGATCTAATCTTTCACATTTTGGGTGTAAAATCCTTGAGAAATGCAAAATAATGGCTAATAGTGGATACTGGAAATTTTTATGTTAAAATGTAGGAGGAAAAAAAAAAGGTATGCGAAGAGTAAAGTTATTGCTCCAATATGGACTACCTCAGGTATTGGCTGATCATAAGCATCCATACTCTGCAGTGACAACTCCATCTCTTCATGCAGGTGCTTTTCCCTTTGGCCTTGTTCCCCAGCGTAAATCAGACCACAGTTTGGCTCAGCTGTGGTGTCAGGTATCTGCCCAGTACTTGGTTTCATCCCAGCTCCTGGAAGTTAACCATAAATAAAGATAGACTGTCATGAGAAGCAGCAGGTAGACTGTATTTTTCCCCCAGACCCTTGTGGCTTGTGTCATAAGTCCGTCAAATACAAATGTTTGAAAAAATCCCTTCTGACTACATTAATTTTAATTAAGTATCAAGCTGGGAGACTATCAGAAGGCAAAGAACTGAGATAGCAATGCATAAAGACAATTTAAAACCCAATTAAAATGCATTTAAGTTTCTGTATTCTGACTGTTGTTTTGATCTGCACCAGTGTGAGGTGGGTTGGGAGGCTTCTTTCAGAGAGGGAATTTTTGACTCAGATAAGGGAGGGAAGACAGGATAGGATGAGTTTCTCTTCTCTGACATCTCTTTTTCACTGTGTTTTTTGAGTAAGAGACATAGAATTGCTTGAGGAACCACAGAATCACAGAACTGGAGCAGCTGGAAAGGACCTCTGGAGATCATCTAGTCCAAATCCTATACTAAAGCATGTTCCTCACAATAGGTTGCAGGTTCCCTAGTATAGGTTGCAAACCTATAACCACAGGTCTCTTCCTTTCCCAACAAACCATCACACTCTTTGTGCCCCATAGGTAATGAACTTGCTCTATCTTCCCCATAGGAAATATCATTTGATCAGCCCTTCCTTTCCTTACTAAACAGCTAGCAATTTTTTTTCCCCCTTTCAGATAATTAACACATCTAGTTCAACCCCAAACACTTGCTAGTGAAGTGTAACCATCACATGGTTATCTTGCTTCTACTAGACCAGGGGCAGCCTGGTTGAAGATTCATGATCCTTGAGCTCCCTTCCAACCCAGGCCATTCTATGATTCTGTGATTCTATGTTTTCAGAAGACCTGCTTTCATGGAAACGTTTTCTACTAAGCAATAGCAGACTGGTGTAATAGCAAAGATGCCATCTGCTTTGATGATAGCCAGTGTTTGGGTGCCATGCTTATGCTGTCACATCACACTGTGTGCCCTGTCTGATGGAAGATGTGTAACCTTGCCAGCTTTGCAGTTGCAAATCAATAGCCCATAAGCACACTTGCAGAAGGATTTGTATAGAGTTGGAAGCGAATCTATAAGGGGTCTACTACACAAAGGGAGTTGAGGCTTGGGCAGTACCACCCAAAAAATACCTTAAATTGGGCTTTCTGGATCTGGGATCTTTGATCTTCACAGAGTGAAGAGGAAAACCTACTGCACTGAGAAGGTAGGATTCTGGAAAAGATGACCAAAACCAGTGCCAACCTTATCTGGGATCGAAGGCACTAATCCACATTTGAGATATCATCTTTAACAGTGGTCACCATTGACTACTCCCAAGGAATTTGTGAGAAACTCCATAGTCGTGGGAATCGCCCACTTGACAAAGATACAAGTCTGAGATGGTTTGTAGCTCCTAGGCAAGAAGAGCTCTATCTGATCCAAAACTTTGATGATCTCTTTGAGGAGACACTCACTCACCTCTAAACTTTGCTGAGATCTTGGAATTAAATGATTGGAATGGGAAAAAAATGTGGAATTTAAACGTTTGAAATATCTTTGCAAATTCCTGCCCCCAGGCTGGTGCTCAGGGACAGGTCTCTGTTTCTACTTGTCAATTAGATTCTTACTTGAATTATTTACTATATCATTACTGAAGATCAATTCCGTAGGCTAAATCCTCTCAAGGCTATTACTGACTAGAGAAGATAGGAGAAAGGAAAATGGTTTCAAACTAAAAGAGGGAAGATATAGATTGTATATAAGGAAAAGTGTTTTATGATAAGGGTGGTGAGGCACTGGCACAGTTGCCCAGAGAGATGGTGGTGTCCCATCCCTGTAGACACCCAAGGTCAGGTTGGATGGGGCTCTGAGCACTGATAGAGCTGTGGGTGTCCCTGTGCACTGCAGGGGTGTTGGACCAGATGACCTTTAAAGAGTCTCTTTCAACTCAAATAATTCTACAATTCAATGAAAATGGAGTCCCATTCAAACAGCCTAAGCTGGTAAGGAAGAGAATGAGGCTGCAAGCAAAGAGAAAGTGACAAGCAGGACTGATGTGAGGAAAGCAGAAAAGGAGAAGGAGCAGATGTCTTGAACTGGAACAGGTTGAGACACTGAGGTTTCATAAATAACCTGTCTGAGTTTGTTAAAAGAGTCCCAAGTCCCTTCAGGGAGGTACTGAGAAAGCCTAGGGCTGTGTTATTTGCTGTGACTGGTGGACATTTAATAAGAGAAACTGGACACTGCAGGAGTTGGGGTCAGGAGCTGCTTCCTCATAAGGGTTTCCTGGGATCCAAGTCCTGTGTCACCTAAATCTGCACCCAGTGCAGAGGCCACAGCAGCAGAGCAGGAATGGTGGGAGAAGATGGCACAACACCTGCATGGTGCCGAGAGCAAGTGGTAGATGCAGGAAAGTTAAATACCAGGCAACACTCATTTCCTAGCAGTGGCCCAGGGATAGAACTGAATAGCCGTGAGATGATGGCTTTGCCAGCCACCACTTTGCACTGCTGTAATGTTTTTGCAGTTGAACCATCTGGTATTACGGGTAGTTGTCACAGATGTAAAAGTTATTGGTTGAAACCTCCTCACAGCCTCTCTCTCTCTTTCAGTCTCATCCTTGTTGCCCTGCAATAAAATCACAGAATGGTGAGGCTTGGAAGGGACCTCAAGGATCATCAAGCTTCAACTCCTCTGCCACATGCAGGGCCATCAACCTCCACATTTAATATCAGACCAGGCTGCTCAGGGTGTCATCCAGCCTGGCCTTGAACACCAAGGATGGACGGGGTATCCACAGCCTCTCTGGGCAGCTGTTCCAGCACCTCACCACTCTCATAGCACAAAACTTCCCCCTGACATCCAACCTCAATCTGCCCTCCTTCAACTTCAAACCATTTCCCCTTGTCCTGCAGTTATCTACCCTTTCAAAGAGTTGATTGCCCTCCTGTTCATAGGCTCCCTTTACGTACTGAAAGACTCAGGAAGAATACTTATTGGCCTCATGAAGAAATAAAAAACGTTGTAATCATGGCCATGGCTCTGGTGCATTCTTAGAATGGCAGTAAATATTTATGTAGATAATGAAAGCATCAAGAATTGAAATAATTGTTTTCACGTAACAAAGAAAATAAGAATTTCTTATAAGGGAGATAAATCTTCTTTCTCTGGTACAAATCTGATGTAAAACTCCAATTGTGCTTCTGCAGGGGATGTTGATTTCCTTTTAATAATTCATGGTGTTTTTGTCTTAGAGGGCAGTGATAGTATTTCTGAACACATAGTCCAAAAAAAATTAAAATACTTGAGTTTTCTTTTCAGAAGAAGAAGGGGAAAAAAAAGCAGAACATTCAAAAAGAAAACCAAACAAAAACAGATTATTTTTTTTTTTTTTTCCATTGAAAGGACACTTTTAATGTCCCCAGAAGGATTGATGAGACAATATTTGTCCATGTCTGCACGGGGGCTTTAAATCAATATTTGCTGGAGGTTAGAAAGAGATTCCTGCTATTCCTGCTATCCTGCTATTAATCCACATTTGCTTATTCTGCATTTTCTTGCAATTCTTCTGACACATTTATTCCTTGCCAGAACCTGAGATGGGACATGAGATTGCTCAGGGGTCTGTTCCCAACTGGCAGTCCCCCTTTCTTAAGCACATTTTGCACAGCCAGGAGGCCAAAACAGGGTTCTGCTAGGGTGAGGTGGATAGAAATTCGGAAAACCGTGGTTCAGCTGAGAGTAGAGCTCAGTTCATACTGCTTGTGGGGGAATTGCAAAGCATTATTCCATTTGCTTCATGCCAAACCACCTGGCTGGTCCCAATGGCTGGACTGGGCACTGCCCCACTCCATCTGCATACTCTCAAGTCTACAAACCATAACATTGAGGCAATAATTTATAGATGGTTGCCAGGAAGGAGTTCCACATTTCTTAACATCCTTGTCCGTGGACTATTGCTTTCACCTGCCACATGTTTCAGCACCATCCTCTTCCATCGTGTTGGTGGTTAGAGCCTCCCGAGAAGAAACATGTAATTGCAAGAGTTGGAAGAGAATTGGACTGGACGCAATAAGAGCTCACTGCAGAGGATGTACTTGAGAAACCCACCCTGAAAATCTTCTAAGAAAAATATCTACTGCCTATGCCCCTTGCTTAATGTTCTTCATCTGGAGAAAGTTAAAGAAATCCCAGACCTCTCTTAATAATTTAGCAAAAGGTCAACATTGATTTATTTGTGAGAAAATAGCATGTCCCTCACATAGGAGTGATTTTCTTCCCATCATTTGAATGCTGGTTGGACTGTGCTTAGCTGTGAGCTGCAGCTTGTTCCCATGTTTATGCACAGCAAATATGGACAGACACATGCTAGACATATTCATGGAGCTGATCTGTTTCCCCTGACCAAGACATGAGAAAAGTCTCAGCTCCCCAAACCAAGAAGAAAGTTAATTTGTATAGAGCAGCTGTGGGAGGTGGAATACAGCCTTGGTGTGGAGAGATGAACATACACCAAATTTTGAGTCCATATGTATACAAGACAGTGTATCCCCTACACTGAAATATGGGGTTTTAGTTAGGGTCATACAGTTAGTCAAACAACTGTAACTTTTAGCATCCCTGTGCCCTGCAGTAACAAAATACACAGTTTAACCTGGTGACCCAGAGAAAACTGGTTTTGAGGACCTTGATAAGAAATGAATGCTCCACCTAGCATGGGTAGGGGCTGGCAAGAGTAGTTCAGATGTCACAGAGCTCCTTGAGGTGGGGTCTCAGACTACACTGTGGTATCTCAAATAAAAGTGTCAGCACATGGTGAGTCCCTTCCCCTTCTTTGGCTGCATTCAGGATAGCTCCGTACCATTCAAATCTGACCAAATGCTCTCTTTGATACAATCACCATAAATTTTTGATTGATTTGGACTGTCAAGTTTGATCTGTGCCTCGAAAGACCCAGCTAATAATCTTCATCTCTGTGTCTCTCAACAATCCCTGTATAAAGCAAGCTGGAGCACCTTGTCTGTGGATGTACCTCTGGAATACTTCCATTAGACAAGCATGAGAGAACCTCCTTTGTTGCTGTCACTGTCTTGAAGAAGGTCTTCAGTCTTGGTTCAGTGACTGCATCAGGAGGTTGTCAATGAAATCCCCACTGAAGGTGACTGCATAACATGCAATATCCTTGCTGCTTCTGTGTGTTATGGTGCTGGTATATGCATCATCAACATATTGCAAGAAGCAAATAGAACTCAGATTTTACTGAGGACTGTAAGTGTCTGGTGGAGATGGACATAGGCTGCCTTTGATCCCCGACTGTGCTCTGCTCACAAGTTGTGAGCTGCTTTAGGAAAGGAAACATAAGCTGAATGGGCCTGAAATAATTCTCTCTTATGAGGCACATCAAAATTAGCTCAGGCTCAGCTTCATATTTGTACAGAAGCTAATTAGATGAAGAGAGTCACAAGTCTGCAGTGTCATTTTTGAATCAAGATGCTCCTTGATCCCAAGCTGAACTGGAGCTGAGGGCAGTGGAAGTCATCCAGGACACGATCCATAAAGGTCAAGGTACAGGTTTGTTGGCTTTTGGCTCCATACCTCATGTGCTATTTACTCTCCTCCTGGTTCACGTGAGTGAAACACAGGAGCAATGAGTTCACACTAAACTCCACACAAATAAATGCAATAAGTTGTCTGCAAGGAGCTGCTCTTGCTCTTCTCCAGCTCCAGCTGGAGGCCCAAGTCTTCAGCCAAGGCAGATCAATGCGACTCCATGGCATGGAAGGCATTGAGAGCTATAAAGCATCTGTGGTCTAGGCTCAAGTTTCTCAGCAGTGAGGGCTGAAAAGGACTTATAAGAATTTCAATCCATTTATCTTGATGAGGCAGGATTGTTCTTTACAATATATTTTTTCTTTCCCTGCCTTGTCTTCTTTTAAAAACAATGGGACATTCCCCAAGGTGCTTTTGGGGGATTTTTTTTCAGCTTCTGAAACCGATGAACGCAGCAGTGTCAGTGGCTGGGAAACCAATCAGGTGGTGTGGAAAGAAACACAAAGTTTCTGATCCCATCCAAACCCATCAGAAATACTAAGCCTTCCTCGTTGAGATAGGCTAGGATAGATATTGGGAACAGTCTCTCAGTGTGCAATGTGGTGGTGAGGCTGCCAGCTGATATTTGTACAAGATGCTTCCTAAAGTGGTGAAATGGCAGTGCTCTGCAGGAGACTGCATCCCACAAGTGACTGAGACCTTTTAGGGAGCAGTGCTTTACCATAGGAGAAAATTGCATTCTCTCCCTGCTGCTGGGTTGATTTTCCTCAGTGTTTTGGGCAGAGTCCAGCTGTCCCACATCCCCTGCCTGTTTCCTCCTGTTATATGGCTTGGTGTTGAGTGCCTCAGGGTCAAGGCTGCTATAGGAAAGACAGATTTTATTATTTTTTTAGCATTAACAAGATCAGTATGGGCACTACTGCTGCTAACCCTGGATTAAGCAGTGACCATGAAAAGCCTTTGTAGTCAATGGGGAAAGAAGCCTTCTTTCTTCTCTGTATAAAAATCTATGGCACAGATCTATGGATTCTTGTAAAAATCTGTGCCAAGCTCTGTTAGCTTTGGGGTGATGGGGATTTAAGCCCTCACTCTTTCTTGTTTGTGCTGTTTGTACCCAGACAACTGGATACAGCTCTCATTTGGGAAGAGGAGGGTGAACGTGTGTTGTTCGCATTGATAGAAAAAGCATTGAGCCAGAAAAGATTTGGGGAATATGGGGAAAAAAAGGGAAATGAATTTATCTTAGAAGGTCTGTAAGCTAAAGTATAATGAGGGGGAACAATGGCTATCCAGAAGGCTATAATAAACTAAGAAAGGAAAACAAGAAGGATATGAAAAGACCATGGGTGCACTCCATCATATTCATCAATAGCTGATTTTGCCATCCTGCAGCCTCCTTGACTCTGCAACATCCCACATTTCTTTCTCATGCTCAAACGCCACTTTGTTCATCAGTCAAAGGCAACTTTCTTGTGACCCTGTTGTATGCTGCCCAGCAAATCTGGAGGGCAGGATGAAATATGAAACAAAGAAATTGTGACAGCAGGAAATGGAGGAGGAAAAAAATCTACCCGCCTTGAAATGGGCTGAAGGACAAGTCTTAGAGTGACTTTTCAAAGGGCCACATGAGATGACAGCTTGCAATGGGGCTGCTTTTCAAACATTACAAGAGAAGGTTCCAAAACTGTCAGAGGGTAAGTACTGCATGGGAAATTATGGCACGACTCTTGCTGAAATACCCTATTTTTTAATATTTTTTTTTCCCAGACCAACTAGGTTGAATCATTTGGAGAGGCAGATGCATTTTTGGATACTTGTCAGCTCTTGAAAGACTTCTTATGGTTCTCTGCAGTCCAGATTTCTTTCAAAGGCTTGCATGGAAAAGTTATAACGGAAGGCAAAATTTCAGATCAGTGAATTTCTGCTGCTCATGTGAATATATAACTTTGTGTATCCTCTAACAGTGTGGATATACAATGCTTTTTTATGTTACTTTGGAACCGGTTTGTGCTGAAATTGTCTGAAATGATTTTCGGGGACCAGAGTATCTTGGGTTAAAATCCCTCCCTGCAGGAACAACAAGTGGCTGTGCTGGTGATTGACTGCGTAGCACATGGGGATGCTTATTTCTAGCCTGGAGTCTTCGCTGCATCAGCTAAATGCTGTCCCATTGACGTGATTCAAAGTCTTGGCTCCCAACAGCCACAGCAGGGCCCTGGTGAAACACAAAACTGGGTAATGAGAATGCTGCTAGTCACAAAATATGATTCCTGCAGACCCAGCTGAGTCTGGGCCATTGCAGGAAGCACTGTGACCGCACTGCACAAGAGCAACTTGTGCTTTCTGAGCACTGGTGTGCAGGTACATGTCACCACTGTGGGGCGCAATCCCCTGCACCATGCAGGTGTCATTAGGTCCCAGCTCAGCATACCACTGGCAGGACAAAAAATTCTGGCTGTGATTGCAATGGTACACCACTGTACCATGATAAAAGTGCAATTGTAATTAGGTCTCCTGCTCAGTTCCTGATTTGTGCAAGAATTCAGAAAGGGTATTTATCCCATCCCTTTCTATGCTCTCCAACTCAGCTCCTCTTCAATTCTCTGGTCCCTTAGGTTCTTTGCCCCACTCCCTCCACATAACTCTTTACTTATGTCTCCATGAGCCCAGGGAGGCATCACCACCCAGGTGAGCACATGATGTGTCCCTAGGGTATAACTGGCACCTTCTGATGGTAAAATTTTTCCTTCATTCCCTTTGTTTCCAGCTGAGAGATTAACTTGATTTCAGGACATGCTTTTAATGTGGTGCATGAAGTAGCCGGAGGTCAGTGTTTGTGGCTTGCATGTTTTAGCAATTTTATTCAGTGATCAAAGCACAAGGAGCCAGGAATGCTGGAATTTATATACAGTGTGTTCGTTGCTGGGTTCTCCAAACTATACCATATACACACTCAGCTATATCATGCCTCTAGTAGCCTTCCCTTCCCTTCCCTTCCCTTCCCTTCCCTTCCCTTCCCTTCCCTTCCCTTCCCTTCCCTTCCCTTCCCTTCCCTTCCCTTCCCTTCCCTTCCCTTCCCTTCCCTTCCCTTCCCTTCCCTTCCCTTCCCTTCCCTTCCCTTCCCTTCCCTTCCCTTCCCTTCCCTTCCCTTCCCTTCCCTTCCCTTCCCTTCCCTTCCCTTCCCTTCCCTTCCCTTCCCTACCCCATCCCCATCCCCATCCCATCCCCTTCCCCTTCCCCTTTCCCCTACCCCTTCCCCTTCCCCTCCCCTTTCCTTTTCCCCTTCCCCTTCCCCTTCCCCTTCCCCTTCCCCTTCCCCTTCCCCTTCCCCTTCCCCTTCCCCTTCCCCTTCCCCTTCCCCTTCCCCTTCCCCTTCCTCTTCCCCTTCCCCTTCCCCTTCCCTTGCCTTTCTCCTGCCCTTTCCTTTCCTGCCCTTTCTCTGCCCTTTTCCTGCTCTTCTTTCCTTTCTTCCTTTTTCCCTTTTCCTTTTCCTTTCTCCTCTCCTCCCCTCCCCTTCTTTCCTTTTCCCCTTTCCTTTCCCCCTTTCCCCATTTATAAGAAAAGGTAGTTAAACAAATAGCAAACCTAGACAACTGGACAGAAATGCTCTGCTTAACCTCAATCCTGAGTACAAGTATTGTTTTGGATGGAGGCAGCCCAATTGGGCACTCCTCATTTTTACTAGCACAAGAAAACAGATCCTGGGCTGAGTATGCTCTAGCCACATTATGAGCGAAATTAAGCTAAATTAGTTCATGACAAAGCCTTGAGGTATGGATAGTCTGGTGCTGGGAAGGAGAGGAGGTGTGTCAGGCTCCATCCATCCATGTTTTTTGTGTGTGTTCCTTAGAGCTCCTTCAGCTTTATAAAATCTGTTACTCTGGGTGGGTGTTGTGTTGGGAGGAGAGATTTCTGGCTTATGTGGCTCTTCAAGTGGAAGAGGATGACTTGTCAAATACTTCAAGACATGATGGCTGATTTTGTGCCTGAGGTGGAAGGAAAAGGGCAGGAAAATGTGGATCGTCAACCTTCACAACCTCTACATCCATTTCTTTGCTTTCTTATCAGGAAACATGGATCGGCTCTGAATTAAGAGAACCAAAGGGTGTTGGGGCCGGTTTTAAAATTAGAGCTTTAAGGAGTCCTTATCTCTAGCTAGGCCTTATCAGACGGATAGGCAAGCCTTATCCCATCCCGTAATCCCCTCTTCTGGAGGCCCTTGAACCCCAGTGACAACAAAACTATGCTGTGTTGAAATCGCCGCCTGAAGAAACGTGAAATACCACATGAGGAGGGATGGGTGGAAAATGTGGCAGTGCGCTCACCCCCCGTCCTCAGCTGTGGTCATATTTCAACAGCAGAAAGTTGCTGCAAGATCGGAGTGACTTGCTTTGCTGTAGCTGTGTTGGGGGAAACCAAAGCATCTTCCCACTCTGGCTGCCTTGCTGTCTGCAATGCGTGTAGGGATTATCTTGCTGGTTGCCCCCTTCAAAAAGCTCATTAATATCACCAGGACTTTGTTCTTTTTGTTTGTTTGTTTGTTTGTTTTGGCTATAACTGGTGTTGTTTCAAGCCCAGTTGTATCTGATTCTTAGTGTTTTACTTCAAATCAGGTGCTGCAAGTGTTTGATGTGGTGCTAGCCACAAACCAAAATGTTTTCTGCAGAGGGAAGGGATAAATCCTACCTTCAGACAAAGATCCTGCACGGAAACCTCAAACACAAATGGTCTGGAAAAAAGGTGTATTTAAATCTTATGCATAGCCCTGAGGCCACAAACCCTGAAAGCAAATCCCATACCCAGGATCACAATATGGGTTAGATTGGAAGGGACCTCTGGGTCCATTTGGCCCAACCCTGCTGGAGAAAGGTGCACCATGCACTTTCGCAGTAACAACAAAGGGACAAGAGGGCTGTGACTCCTATCTCAGGAGCATGATGAGGACCACAGCCCTTCCTGATTATAGCAAGGCCATCTTCTGCCCTTTCCTGCTTGAGTCAGAAGGCTGATCTTTGGAGATGGCCCTGGTGTCCTTCCAGGATTTATCCTAGCTGAGGTAATATACCCTCCAGGTTTTCTCCAGCTTGAAGCTGGTGACTGAAGACGAAAATCAACCAGTTGATGAGCTTAGCTGAGGTTTTGGAGCTTAACTATCTCTTACAAGCTTTCTCCTCTTTCAGATAGGTCACCTCAACTTCTCAGAGCTGACAGACTTGATGACGGGAAGGTTTCCTCCTCTCTCCACTGAAACATGGGTTATGAAGCAGTTGTTTGCTTAAAGAGCAGCTCTTGGATTCAGTAATTTGAACCAAAGTGCTTTCTACAGGCTGTTTGCATTCACACTCCCTCAGCTTCTATATTTTTAATGAGCTCTTGACATTTTTACTCTTTCCCTCTTTGCTGCAGGGATGAGTCTGTGATCTGCAGCCCACACACTCTGCATCTAATGGGACCAATTTCCAGGTGTCCCACAGATAAAGTAGTGTAAGAGCAGTAGGACACACATCCATACACCTCCCCCCCAGCCCAGAGCCTTCAACACTTGTATCTTGTAAAGCATGCTGTGCATTTCTAGGGCTTCATAAACAGCAGCCATTGACTGCCAGAGAAGCCAAGCTGAGTAATCTCTCTCCCCTTCTGCTGCCCTCCCCCTCCATGTTGTGATCTGATTGATAAACCAGCAATGTACAAGGATAAGCATTTACTCTGCAATTTCTCTTAATCAACTCAGGTAAAGGGTGGTGTTGGCTTGGTTCTTTTTTTTTTTTTTTCCTCTGAAGAAGATGTTATTCTGTTTACTCTGTTCTACTTCTCCCCCACTGTTTACAGCATGGCTTTTGCCAAGAAGAGTCAGAAATGCTTCTTCCAGGCTCCGTGAGTAATCATCTTATCAAAACCCCAAGGAGATGAGGGAGAAGGGAAAGGGAACTATCCCACTTTGGCTACTGTACATAGTTCCATCAGCATCCATCATTCAAGGACCTACTGTGGTTTCATCCAGACTTTGAAGACCTAATGTGGTCTTCTCAAGCTCCCTCTGCAGTCAGCAGATTCCTCCATCAGCTGAAACTTTTAGGAGGAAGTTTTTCACCCAGAGGGTGGTGAGGCACTGGAACAGGTTGCCCAAGAACATTGTGGATGTCCCATCCCTGGAGGCCTTCAAGACCAGGCTGCATGTGGCTCTGGGTAGCCTTGTCTGGTGGTTGGTGACCCTGCACATAGCAGGGGAGCTGAAATGAGATGATCACTGTGGTCCTTTTCAACTCAGGCCATTCCATCTCAGTGTTGCACCTATACACCTTTGTCAGCAGATGGTATTTTGGGACATTCTGCCAAACATGGGCCAAATATCTGCATCTGTGGTACTGCCAAGGAAGTCAGTCCTTGGGACTCTGCTTGATCATCCATTAACACAGATTGAAACCTCTCTGCACCCTCTGTGCCAGTCCCAAAGAGAAAGAGTAGTGGGAAGGATGTCAGAGAAATATTTTATGTGTAATTTCAGCAGTATGGATTTAATGAAGACATGAAAAGGGCTCCTGCACTTGTACAGGTTTCCCAGAAAGTTTGTGGAGTCTCCATCCATGGAGATCTCCAAAAGACACCTGGACATAGTGCTGGATACCCTGCTCTGTGTGGCCCTGCTCAAGCAGATGACATACAGATGCCTCCAACTTCAGCCATTCTGTGATCCTATGATTCTGATTTCCTATAGGCACAGATCTGGTTGAGGTAGGAGGTCTGCTGCCAGCTCCTGAGAGCCTTCCACCTCTACCTCTGGAGGATAGACAAGGATGCTGGTGGATGCAGGCTGAAAGGAGAGGTTAGACCATTCACAGAGGCTTTTGGGGCCTTCTACTGGAAGAAAGACCAGCAAATACCTACAAAGACAAAATGCCAGGCTTTTCTAAATATACTCAAAATGGATGAGACCTAAACTGAGGTTCAGGGAGAGAAGAAGGGTTTTCCTGTGCTCAGAGATGCAATGGGAAGGTGCCTTGATTGATCCAGCCACAGACTGGGGAGGGTAATCTGTGCCCACCACCTGTTTTATCTGAATATCTGTATTAGCTCTGATGCCAGCTGCAATGTTTACGTGGCAGGGATGAATGCCTGTTAGTCTGAATTGCTCTAGCAGTGGGAAGCCACTTGGCACCACGGGCACATACTTGCAGCAAAGAGGTCACCGCAGAAACTGGAGAGAAACACAATTTGAATGCCAGTTCCTTGCAGTAGATGAGTCTTTGTTTTCCTCCTAGAATCTGTATGAAAGATCCCCTTGAGCACGCAGGAGGAGTCTGGCTCACCCCACTCAATAGGAGCCGTAAGATGGAGGTCTTTGTAGGAGCCTGTTTGCAGAGGGGCACAACATTGGCATCTCCTTCAAACAGATTCCACTCACTCCAGCCTCCTTTTTAATGCCCACTTTGAGATGTAAAGAAGTTAAAAACCTTTGTCACTGTTTCTGGAAGGGCACACTGAGCAGAGTGGGCTTCCACTTCCCTCCAAGAATGAAGGGACCCACAGACAGTATGGGTTTGTTTTGTTTCAAGGTTATGTGCATGGATCAAACCCAAGCAAGACGAAGACAAATATGCAAAGTGCACCAGGACAGAAATGAAAGCAGCAGTGGGTCATGGCCTTCCCCACTCTGGCTGATGTAAAGCATCCCTCAGATTAGTTTGCAAGGAGCACCACAGTCCATGAAACAAACTCCAGCCTGAGTATTTGTTGACACTGGCTGTCTTAAGCTATCTCATTCACACATTGCCAGCTAGTTTGGACAAATGACTCCATGAATTTTCAAAAGAACAAAAGATCTGCAGTCCTTGTGCTTTCTAACCAGAGTCTTTAAAATCTCAAGAGTGACAGTCAGGGTTAGGTCCACTTGTCATGTCTCTTGAGAAGGAGATGAGAGGGACAGGGTATCAGGGGTAACAGGGTGAACAAGGAAGGGTAGTAGATGTTGTCCAGCACCTGAAATAGGCTGTTCTTTTTGCTTTGCTTTCAATATCCTATTAGCTCTTTAGCAGGAAGGAGTGTGTGAAAGGTATTGCACAAGGCAGGAATCTTTCTAATATCACCAAGTCTTGCTCCCCTTCACTTTCTGCTAGAAAGAATAACCTAAATGTGATGCAGGTGGAACCCGGATTTAGAATGTGCTAATGATTTTGTGGTGTCCTATACAAGTTCAGAAGCATCAGATTTCATATATAGAAATCTGCATGGGCTGTAAATGGAAATTTGCTGAAAATGTTAGCTAGAAGGGAAAGACTGCCTGCAAAGCTGATAAATATACCACCTGAAAGGGTGTAAATTGTGCCTCCAAGGCATAACTCTGTAGAAAGCTCATAACACTTTTAAATGCATGTACCAGTTGTCTTTTCCTAAAAGTATACTGGTTAATCATAGAATCACAGAACAGCTTAGGTTAGAAGGGACCTTAAAGCTAATCCAGTTTCAACCTCTGCCATGGACAGGGTCACCTCCCATAGATGACGTGCCCAAACCTCTATAGCACCAGAGGACTGTCTGAGAATGGAACAGAGGGGACAGTCCTCACCCTGACCTGGTCCTGGGGTGGAGAATTAACTTCATTTCTGATGAGACTTCCCCAGATTTTATCCTATTCCTTTAATCCTTTGGATATGATCTTCAGTGGAACTTGTGTGTGAGGAGAGGAGGAGAGAGTTCCTGTGTAGTACAGAAAAAAAGGGTTGATGGCTTTTCTATGTTGCTGAGCTTTGATGTTGGACCTGGGCAACCAGAGGCTCTCATAGTTGGAACCACCAGGTATGATGACCACACTGATGGGATGCTTCTGGGGCAAAGACAAGCTACACAACTGGAGGCACATGTATACTGAGAGTGGCTGCTCTTGTCAAAGGCTGCGGTAGATATTCGCCTTCCAGTTGTGGATGGAACATTTCAAACCTTAGACAGAATCCCATCCCCTCATCATCCCTGCACAAAATCTCATCTTCCCATGAGAAGCATGCAAGATGTCCTGGCAGCTCCTGGATGCTTCCTCATGGCAGCCAACTCATAGCCTAAGCCATAGCCTGAACCCTTTCATTTCTTGTTAGCCAGCCATATTAATCCCTAAAACAACTCCCCTCCACTCACTCACCTTGAACTACAAGAACTCATTTCTCATTCATGCACACAGCATCATAAACAGAGCCACAGTGGCATGAGGGAACAGCAGTATGGTAGAAAATGGCTCTCTTTAATGAAAGACAAGATGCATCCCTCTCTTGCATCCCCTCCATGTGCCCCACTGCCTCCCTCACCCTCTGCTAGGTCTGGATTAGAAGCAGAGCACGTCTCCCCATTCCTTTCCAAGAGACGGACCCCTGCAGAGGCAAGGAGATTAACACTGCTGGGCTGTGCCAAACGGCAGGCTGATTCCTCAATGTGGGTCATATCCCATGGGACTGGAGCCAAAAGCAAACCAGTCTGTCATTGCAGAGTATTTATAGGAGGGCTGAACCCACCCCGCAGCCCATGCGTGGCTTCCCCACCCTTCTCATCCGCTTGCTGAATGCTTAAATTTGAAACAGTTGTTGCATGTTGTTTTATGGCTGCAGGGGTATGGCTGGCTGTCTCCCTTATCGGTGTAAAACGGGGAGCTGTCAAGTGGGAGGGAATGCATGAGTGGTTTGGTTGAAATTTTTCTTTTCTTCTGTGCTTCTGATTCCCCCCAAGCTGGCTTGGTTTGCAAGTGGAGACACCAGGAATGGGTTGTAGCGGGATGCTATCGGCGTTGATCCAGGGAGGACTTTCTGGTCCGGTGAGCCTGGTAAGCAATGACATCATTCCCATTAATGTTGGCTCTGTGGAGCTGCAATTCATCAGGCACCTCACTGGAAAGGTTTTGGGGTCCTTTACAAAATAGAGCCAAAGGAAATGTCTGAGCTTTAACTGTAAACAATATAAATTACTGCAAGTGTATCTTTATCATCTATATCTAATGCAAATGCTGTCTCCAAGGCAGTAAAACATGACCCCCAGAGGAAACAGTAACAGTTACCTTATATTACCTGCAGCCAATGTTTCTGTTAAGGTTTAATATTTAAAATACTACATAAAATAGGTGTGCATTTTTAAACCAGAATTTTAGCACCTATTGAAAATAGCTCTAAGCACAAACCAGTCAATCCTCCATACTCCAAAAATGTTTTAACTGAATGGAAAATATGGAGAATTATGTTCATACCTCTGATAATGTCCACAGAGGTACTGATTATTGTTGGCAAAGGAGTTGGAATTTGGGGCTCAATACTCTCGTCTTGAAATATCAACGCACAGTCCTGGGCTCAGCAGGTGTAGGTGATGTATATGCACCTATGTTTAGTGTAAGGAAGGTACTAATGGAGGGAATGAACTATGATGTGCAGATATAGATCTGAGGTGAAGAAGCAATGAAAGTTTCAACAAATTGATGATCTCCAGACATGCATATGTGTTCACATCTGTATGCTGATGGTAAGAAATTGGAGATAACCCTTATTTTCCACATCCCTTTAGGGAAGCCTGAAATGACTCTTCATAAACAGGTATGTAAAGTTCAGGAGAAAAATGGACTTTCCCCTGCATCAGAAGCTTGGATGTAAGGTCAGAGCCACGACTGCAATGAAGATGCAGAAATGAACCTGACTCAGGAAAAGAAGCAAATGCAACTGATTTGGAGTCCTTGAGTCAGGTTAATTTGATGTGCAATTTTCTTGAAAATAACCAATAACTCACAGCTGTTCTGCTTGTAACAGATGTTGGGATCTCTATCAGTAGCACCACCAGCATCAAATCTCTCTGATCTGAGTGTACCTAACCCACTGGTTTTGTGCCATGGCTCACAGTCTTCTGTCATTCATGGCTGAGGAAAGGGAAAAGCAACTGAGATCAGGGATGGTCTGGAAACAAAGCCTGCTGTCACTCTATGTTACTTTTCTTTTTAATGGGTTTTACTTTTTTTTAAAGGACATTGAAATCCTCTGACAAAGAGACAGAGATGCTTCAGGAGAAGAGAGGGGTTATCTGAAGAAGAGAAGGCTCAGGGGAGACCTAATCACTCTTTACAACTGCCTGAAAGGAGGCTGTGGTGAGGTGGGGGTTGGCCTCTTATAACTAGTGATAGGATGAGGGGAAATGGCCTCAAGTTGCACCAGGGGAGGTTCAGGTTGGGTGTTAGGAAACATTTCTTCTCTGAAAGAATGGTCAGGCACTGAAACGGGCTGCCCAGCTTAAGGAGGGCTGCCCAAGGAGGTGGTTGAGTCGCCATCCCTAGAGGTGTTCAAGAAACATCTAGATGTTGTACTAAGAGACATGGTTTAGTGGGGAAATAATGGTGGTGTGTTGAACTAGATGACCTTCGAGGTCTTTTCCAACCTTGGTGATTGTATGATTCTGCTTTGCTCTGAGGTGTTCTGTCAGCAGAGCCTTCCTGCCTCTCCTCCAATGAGTTTGGAGAGGGAGAAGTATTTAGACACTTCTGGAAAAGAAAACTGGAGAGAGAAGTCTGATGGGGATAGTCAGGTGGAGACAGACCAAAGCCGGCTTGAGCACAGCCAGATTTTGGCTTTTGAAGGCAAAAGATCCCAGAGTTCAACATTCTCCATTCTGCATCCAAAGAGGAAAAGAAATCCATCTTCATGTTCAGGAGAACATGGACACCGCATCAGTGGACTGGAATAAATACCAACATAATCTCTGTGGTGATCTCAAAGCTCACATGGTCTCTTTTTCTCTTATTCCACCAACTCACTACAAATGCTCAATACAAATGCTTATTAAGGTCATAGTTTCAACCTGGGAGGAAGTATCTAGGGTCTGAAAACTACTGGGAGATGTAGAGGATCAATGTTGGTAAGTTTATCCTTGTCTGCAGAGAGGGAGAAATGTCTAAACTGAGACAGGTAAGAACTGGAAATTGATGGAGAATAGGAGAACAAGAAAACTGGAAAAAGGAGAGAACTTCTACCCTATAATCACATTGTCCACGCTGGTTGAAATCCAGATATAAACACCTATTTCCCTACATTTTACTTTTCAGAACATGTTTTGAAGACAGAAACGGGTTAGAAGAGCAGATTTTACTCTTATGATTAAGATTTGCACAATCTGACTTTGGGTTAAAAAGAAAGAGAGCTAAAAATAAAACAAGGGGAAAAAAAGAGAGTAATGCTTTACTAATTAAAGCAAAATTGAAAATGATTGATGTGCACTGGCAAGCTGCTTCTCTCAGGAAGAACTGGACTGACATCTCTACAATCACTCAATGAGTAAGCACTGCGAAAACACTGTTTGGCCTGGAAGGAGCTAATAAGTGCATAGATAAAATCTTATTTTGAAAGCAACAACAAAGGGCATGTGATTTATATCTTAGTTGGTGACTTCATATGTTTTGCAGAGTTTCTCCAAAATATATCGGAATTCATAATTCATTTTTATAACGCATTACATTAAAATAATAAATGTCAGGAAGTTTTTCGGGAGACTGAAAATTCTGTAAGCAGTGCTGAGTGATCAAAGGAGAATTTTGACAGGGAGAGACTCCCGTTGACTTGGGGCTTTGGATCAGACCTGACACAGGCAACAAAATGGACAACAGTTAATAGAAGTGAGCCTGTTAGAATTTGGGTAAGTTGGAGCAGCTAATTGCAGCATCTCAACACAAGCTGGGGAGGATGCACTCTGTCTGGATCCTCACCACTGCACGTGATGGGATGCTGTTGCTCATCTACATGGCAGCAACCACAGACGAGCCAAGACAAAGGGAGTGATAGAGGAGGAGGAGAGAGCAGGGATTAGAAGACTGGAGGAAAAACAACTTTCAGGGGGAGAAACCATTCCAAAACATACATTTCTGCAAGGAAGAAGACTGCTGAGTTAAAAGTAGTATGTCATTTCTGGACTTTTTCATTTCCTACATGTTGGAGGAGTTATCTCTGTGTGTTTCCATTATTTTTCTTAATGGAGGCATATATGACGTGTCTCTCACGCATTGTAGTATTTCATGTTTTCATGAGTGTTAACAAAAGCATGGGACAAAGTCAAAGTCAAAGGGACATACCCGAGTGCAGCTGCTTCATATGTTTGTAAAACTCACGTATCGCCATGCAGAATTGGTCAATGTTTTGCCTGTCTGTACCTGCAGGTATGTATTTTGCTGCAAAATGCTGATCAGGTTTGTGAACCATTAATGCTTCTGTCACACCAGTGCTGGTGGGCACTTGCATTATCAAGCAATCAATGAACTTCCCTTCTTTGCAGTCTAACCTCTATGAGGTGCCACCTGTCCTACAGAAGTTCCATCTGTTTTGCTTTATAACCAAGAAATAAAGCCTGTATTTTGGTGCTATTTAAGCAAAATAAAGTCTACAGGTTGCCTTGGAAAGGGTTTGTGGCTGGATCCTAGTTTGTACTGCATGAAAATCAAAATTCAGGTTTGAGGAGTCACAGAACAGGTTGAAGGGAAGATCTTGGAGGGGATCTCTCATCCAAGCCTTTCTCAAAGCAGATCCAGAACGGGTGGTTGCTTAGGGCTATCTCCAGAGAACATCAGAATATAAATAGAGATGGAGATCCCACAGCTTCAGCTGTAGAGCAACCAAAACTCATTCTCTCCTCTCACATCTAGAGCTTCACTCCCAACTATGCTGGTGGCCTTGCTGGGCTTTTTCCTAGCTCCTGGTACTAGGGAGCTCAAGTCCAGTGCCCAGATGTGATCTCAGTTTTGAGTAGAGGGGAAGAATTATATCCCTCAGCTTGCAGCTGCCCCTTTGCAAATCTACCTCTGGATGTGATCATCCTGTGCTGCAAGTGTGGAGACATTATAGTGAGGACCTCACAGTCCACCAGGATGCCCCTGGTCTATCCAGATGGTCCTGGCTTGTGCTGCCACATGGGTTATTCCTCCTTATATACTGAACTCTACATTTCTCTGTAATGTAAACTTCTTGAGATTCCTGCTAATCCTTTTCTCCACCTCATTTCTTTGAATAGCATCGCTCTTCTGCACTGCATCAACCACCCCTTGTTTGTGTGTCCCCTGCAGGCTTGCTGAGAGGGCAGCCCGTTCACTGCCTGAGAGCAGCTTGAACTGCCAGGTAGCTCCATAATGACATCCTTTGGAAATGTTCACCACCTCCTACTTGATCAGCTGGGCTGCACAACATTAATGGTATAGAAGATTCCATGCAGTTTCAAGTCGTCATCCAACCTTTAGATGCAAGATCTAAAGGCCCATGTGGTACTTTAATATCTTGATGATTTACAGCTGGGATTGAGACTTTGTCCAAACTTTTACTCTATTTGTATAAACCTTTCATGCTGATTGAGAACTCTGCAAATGAAGTCTCTGACTTTTATTTACACTTTATGAAAATTGAGTTGTTCTCAAGTGACCCTACATCTCACCTCAGAGTGGTGAAAATTCACAGCCATGGAGTGTGGATTCATGCAGACTGAAGGCTCAGTTTGTAGATCTGTATCTACAGATATTCAAAGAGATTTTTCCCAGGGGAAAACAGTCAAATGTGGATGATAAAAGTGAGTGAGTAATGTACTGAGAGCATATCTTCTTACTGCATTTGCCCAGAGTGTCTGTTTATGATGAATGTAAAGCAGACCCAACAGCAGAGTTCAGTTAGGGGTGTGCGTTTATGTGCTGGATTTTATGTCTAACATGGCCTGTTAGGCTTTTGAAAAGGAAAAACATAAAACCTTGCCTGTTTTTTTCAAAAATGCATTACTGCAGTGCTCTTCATGTTTTAAAGCACTAAAAAAAAAAAAAAAAAAAAAAAAAGGGGGGGGGGGAAATTGTTTATATTATTTGTATTATCTTAAGCCCTAGGAAGAACAGATGCAACTCCATCTATGCTGACTGCTTTGCAAGCAAATACAGCTTGTGTTGGACTGAATAGCCCAAGAAGGTATCATTATTTGTTTCTCAAAATGCGTCAGCTAAACATCTTGCTGAGGTTCACATACAAACCCTACAGCAAAGCTGGAGCTGTGAGCAGAACTGCTCCTGCCAAGAAAACAAAGATTGTATCAGCTGGATGGTAGGTGCCTGTGATGTGTGAGGGATAAGCAGAGAGCTGTGAAAAGATTTCTGAGAAGAAACCACATCAGTGTGTTGGGCCAACATCCCTTGGTGCCTGAAACCTCCAGCTGCTGATGTTCTGGAGTGAGAAAATGGGCAGAGACATTATTTTTGAATTTTTGAGGGCTGGCTTTGCATCTTGGCCCATCTTTTTCTGGAAACGGTTGGTATTGTAACTGACTCCCAGATGTACGGCTAAAATAATTTGCTTTTATTAATATTCAGATACAAGAATCCAGAAATAAACTGGGGAAAGATGTTAAGGGGAGACTATTGCAAGCTTTCTTGCCTTTTCCCTTGAAAATACTTGTGCAGGTCCTACCTGCAGGTAGGAGGCAGGTTCCAGGTGATAGAATCACAGAATCACTAAGACTGCAAAAGACATCTAAGATCACCAAGTCCAAATGTCAACCCACCCCCACCATCCTCACTAAATCAGCCCCTCAAAACATCTCCATGGTTCTTGAGCACCTCCAGGGACTGTGACTGCACTACTTCCCTGAGTTCCAGTTCCAAAGCATTGCCACAAACGCCATTTTGGGTTGGGATGGTTCTTCTTAACTTTGCCTGGGCTAAAGCCTGCACTACTGGCCTGTGAACATCTCATCAGCTTTAGCACATCCCTCCACTGCCTTGCAAGACTGGACAGTGCCATATATCCTTTTGACTTGGTCTAGAGGGAGGTGTTCCTGCCTATAGCAGGAAGGTTGGAAATAGATGGTCTTAAAGATCCCTTCTGAACCAATCTATTATATGATTCTGATCCTGTGACAGGAGACAGAGAGGCTACAGTCACACTAAAGTGACCAACTCACAGTGATGATTTAGAGAAATTGGTAGAGCTCCCGAATTGGAGATTGATTTTATGAAAGCTTGCCAAAGTTTGCATTTCATGCCTCATGGAAGCACTCCAAAGAGTGCAGAACGAGAGCTCCAGATGAGCTCATGTGTCCTGGGCAGCATGAAAGGACAACATTCTCCCTGGTGGGCTGCACTACAGGACATGATTCCTTCCAGATGAGGCAAAATTTCCTTTGCAACACGGCAGAAAGAGACAGCACCACAGAGGGCATGGAGGAAGCTTCAGGGCATACAGATGTGAGATGGCAGAGCCAAATACATCCTTCAAGGTAGCAGGAAGCCAAAGGCGAGCCTTTCTCAGCTCAGATCCTCCATGTGTTCTCATTCAAACTGCTAAGCTTTGCTAGGGGAGGTTATATTTCACCAGTAGAAGGGGTGTTTTCTCTATGTCATTTCACTTGCTGAAGACTCTTCTGTCTTAGGTCTGTGAGCTGGTATTATTATTAATAACAATTTATTGCATAGTTCCCTCTTATTTTAAACAAGGCCTTTTACTATCTCTTTCACCTTTTCAGCCCTTGGAGCAATTTGCCATTTGTCAGGAAGAAATAAGAGATGAAGCTGCTCTTCCTCACATTGCAATTGCTGGGGAATTCCAGAGATGGATGGAAACAGGACAGGAACTGAAATAAATCTCTCCCATCCAAAGCTCTGAATCCTGCTCTCTCCTTAATAATGAAGAGATTTACTTCAAGCCTTTCCCAATAAAACTCTGAGCGTGTGTTTGTACTGTAGGTTGAAGGAAAACATATTTGAAACCTAAAAGCAGAGAAGTAAAACCTTGTAAATTTGCCTCAGATAACTTGTAATCTCATCCTCAGCTGTCTTACCTCACTAATTTATTATGTCTTGCACCAGTCACTTTTGGGACTGGGGATATATTTTCTTCCAAGCTAAAGCAAAAGGTTTTCACTGTGCTTGTGTGAAGAGATGACCCCACGTAGATCAGGTCCATGTTTATATATTAAGGACAATAGCCTGGGTGTAATCTCAAGCTGAGAAAGCAGGCAAGCACTGCTAGGAGAAGGACCTCTGATTTCTAATACCCTTTTCCTCAGCATGGGCCAATGTCAGAGGTGAATTATGGAAACAGATGGTCCCTTTTATCTGTCCTAGTAAGGTCATTTCTAAATTTGCATTCTCATCTGTGTTCATTGCAAATTATACCACATCCTGTGTGCTTCACAGTTGTAAAGTTAGGATCTGGAAAGTGCCACTCTAACAAATTTCCATTTTATAATTTAATTTCTCTTCAAGAAGCTTTAGATGATATAATAGCCAGGGGCTCAACTTCCACACAGACGGTTTTAACCAGATTAATTAAAGATGAAATTGTGGAATCATAGAATATTATGGGTTGGACCCATAATGATCGTCAAGTCCAACTCCTAATGAACTTTGTTAGAAAACGTTTTTAGGAATATACAGCAGCAGAATAGAAATGAAGTGCAGCAGTAATGAGCATGCTCTGGACTTAATTTTCAACCTGATTTCCAAAGGAAACAACATTTACTGATCCCACAGTGTGTGGGTGTACTTATTCCAACTGCAGAGTTTTGATAACTCTTGTCATTTTATCCAGCAGAGCAAAAGAGGGCTCAGGGGCGTACAGTTTGTGCAAATTCTACAGCAACTGATAAAAAAAAAGGGATAATCCACCAATTCCTACAGAGAGAGAAAGACAAATTCAACTGTACCTCTAAACACCAGAGAATCCACATTTAAAATACCATTTTGGATATGCCTTTGAAGGGTATACCTTCAACCAGAGCTTGGAGCTTATGAGATGCAAAATAACACCAGCTTCCATGTGTGCTACAAATTGTGGAATGGCTTCTTTTATGAAGGCAGCAGCTCCAACAAACAAGATTTCCACCATGCCCCTCTGCAGCTGCATTTGGGTGAACGTGGGCCAGACCCAGCTTCCCAGCCATGGGAGTGATTTGCAGTAGCAGCTGTTGGAAATTGCACTGTCTGCCAGCATTCCTTTATCCATTGAGCCTCCCATATGGAGAGGTTTGGGAGGACTCAGTGAGCCCCTTGCTACTGCCCGCTCTCTCCACCAATGGGTATGGATGCAGTTGTGGTATTGAGAGCTTGGTTCCTCTTCCCTTTTGGGATCACATGGCTTTTGATTTCATACCCAAGCATCCATTGCAGCAGCATCTGAGTGAGCAGCATCATAGTGAGCTGGGGATCGGCCTCTTCTCTCGTGTCATTAGTGATAGGACCAGAGGAAATGGTTTCAAGCTACGTCAGGGGAGATTCAGGCTGGACATGAGGAAGTATTACTTTTCAGAAAGGGTGGTCAGGCACTGGAATGGATGCCCAGGGAGGTGGTGGAGTCACTGACCCTGGGGGGGTTCAAAGAAAGGCTGGATGTTGTGTTGAGGGACGTGGTTTAGTGGGAGCTATTGGTGATAGGTGAACGGTTGGACTGGATGATCTTTGAGGTCTTTTCCAACCTTGGTGATTCTATGATTCTATGATCTATCTCATGCTCCAGTTTCTTATTTACACACATCATAATCACAGGAGTGAGCTGAAGATCAGATATCCAGTGAACTCAGCAGGACTCTGCAGGTAGCACTTGGCCCATTCTTCTACTGAGACTTCTCTTTCCCCAAAAACATCCTTCTGGGTGCCATGATGAAGAGTCATCCTCCGTGGCGAGCCTGCAAAGGCTGAGCTCTCTACAGGAACAGCCAGAGAGTGGATGAGCAAAAAGAATATCTCAGCATCACAGCCCTCATGGCACTAACTGAGACTAGAAAGCCCTGGGAGAAAAAGGAACACAAGAGAAGAAGGAGTCTGGCACCAGCCTGCTCTCAATTTACTCTTGAGGAGTCCTCTAATAACATCAGTGGAGGCCATGCATGCTTTACTGGGAGCTTCAAAGGTGTTTATGGGATGATCTGTGTGGAATGATTATACTGGAAGCAGTTTAGTTTATGCTGTTGTAGAAGGATGGTTGTTTTTTTTTTTTTTTCAGCTCCATTTGGACACTTCTTATCATTACATATCAGCAAGGAATGAGGCACAGCAGCTGTTTGCTATTTATTGAAGTCTATGGCAGAGTAATGAGGAGTAGGCAGCAGTAGGGGTTCAGCAGGTTGGAGTGGCAGGCCAAATCTTGCCCTCTTCCTTCTCATTTTCCATGGGTGTTCCACAGGGCTCTGTTGAATTCTCATCACTTCTCACCTTATAGATGAAGAACAAAGTCCTGGAGAGCACCCATGGAGTCAATACCCACATGTGAGCTGGTGTGCCTCAAACCCAATGCCTCAGGCTACTTGCAAACTCAGGAAGACTTCTTTGTATTCTCATGCTTATCTTCCCTTATGAGGGAAGCCTTGAATTCTTTGTTGTTGGAGTTTTCAGTATTTCCATCTGCGACACCAGATTTATTTCTGGGTTGATATCATGGAGATAATATCTATCAGCTCCCTTGCTTGGATTATCTGGCAGCATATAAGGAGGAAGATGACACCCCAACCGTTGTCTTTTTTTGACCAGAAAGCAGTGAGTGGGAACATTGGAGGAGCTTGAACAAATTCCAGCGTTAAACTCATCACCTGTGCCTCATTTTCCCATTCAAAATGGGAAAATATAAGGACTCACATCTTGCTCCAGCAAAAATAATAATAATAATAATAAAATGGCCCAGTTGAAGTAGCCAGTGAATGAATTCTGAGATTTTTCACGTCAGCTAGATGTGCCTGTAGCCCTTCCAAAACTTTTCTCCTGTCAGCACTGAGGAGGAGGGCCCAGAGGCTCAAATACACATCAGGAAACAGGCTGCAGACTTCGAGTGGGTAAGACATGTAAATGTGGAGCATTGCCGTTACTTTGCTCTTTTCAGGGAGATGGAGGTACCTTAGGGAAGTGGATCTTCTGGAGATTTTTTTCTGAGCAAAAGGACATTTGCTTGGTGCAGTCCAGCTACGATAGGGGAAATCTGTCCAATGGGTCTGGGTGTTTTAGGGATCTCAGAATCCTGGATGAAGATTTGGAGTCCTCCTGATCAAGTGGGCAATCTTTCCAGAGGAAAGATGAAGGAAATTCCTGGAAAACTCCGTCTGCCTGGTTCTTCTTTGTGGACCTGGAGCATCTCATGTTCTCCCTTTGCCCCAGGAGCAACTTTTCTCAGTGAACTGCCAAGTTCAAACACTGCATGAGCACCCAACTGGGATGAGGGAAAGCCTTAAAAGTGAGATCTACTTTGTTGCTTCCAGGAAAGCTGTGACCTTTTTATCCCAGTCAGTCCCAGTGCCGTAATTTCACTTCCAGACTGCTAGAAGAAATAATTATGAGAAAATCCCAGCTTTCTTTCTTTTATTTACTTACCTCAAACTAAGTTTCTATCCCTCCTGAAAATATAAAGTGGCCATACTCTAAAACTCTTAAAAACCCAACATGCAGGTTCTATCTTAAATCTCCTGAATTTTTAAGCCAGACACATTATTTTTAGTCTCAGCTTTCTGCAGAAACCTTTCTAGTCCCTCATGTTTCATCTCAACATCAGGCACACTTGGAGGTAGGTTCTCTCCTGATGGGATGTTCTGGAAAACTTCATCCTTTAGCCATTGGAGGGATATCCTTGGTGATTTTCCACGTCAGCTTTTTTCCTTGTGACATTGGGTAAGTCTGAGCCATCTCCTATATGGGAAATGGAGAAATCAAAAAGATTTATGCCAATTAGAGGCAGTCATTTCATATAATCACAGCATGGATTAGGTTGGAAGAGACCTTAAATCTCATCCAGTTCCAACACTGCCATGGACAAGGACATCTCCCATCAGACCAGGCTGCCCAAAGCCCTCTGCACCACTCAATCTGATTCCCAAAAAAACCCCCTTTCTTCTGCTCCATGTGCATCTCCATGCAGAGCTTTTCAAGCACATCTATGAGTCTAACTCTGGCCATGCCTTGTGTTCAAATCACAGGGTGTAAAATTACATGGTCGAGAGCTGGAATGGGCTACCCAGGGAGGTGGTTGAGTCACCAGTCCTAGAGATGTTCAACAAATGTGTGGATGGGTACTATAGGACATGGTTTAGTGGGGAAATATTGGTTGTAGGAGGACACATGGACTGGATGATCTTGGAGGTGTTTTTCCAACATTGGTTATTCCTGTGACTGGCAAGACTAGTAAGACAAGAGGTTTCATCAGTGGAGGATCTTTTGAGTTCTTGAGCTGTTGCTATGTGCCCTGTGAAACAAAACTGAGGAAACTGAACCCATCATCAGTTAAATGCATTTTGCTGCAGGGGGACCCACACATGAGCTGGGACCATTTTCAGTGCAGGGAGAAAGCAGGGTTGGGAAGGTCAACCTTGGAGTCTGCTACGTCGCAGCAGTCCTGCAAAGCCTCATTCAGCAGAGGCAGCTTGTAAAATCCCTCCTCCTTTCTGATGAAAGATTCTGCAGTGCCTCTCAATGAAGCATTTGAAATCTCACTCATCTCTCTCTTGTTTTCTCCCTTGATGATCCCTCACTCGAACCCTCACGGTTTTCCTGCCCTGTGCTGCTATGTTATCAACATGTACAGTAATTCGCAGGCAACCTTTGCCCTTTCTAACACTGTAGAACCAGGAAAGCTGCAGGGAAAAGGAACAGGATCTTGTTCTGGTTCATGCATCAGCCACAAAACCATCTGCTGAGCGTGGAGCATGGGAGTTTTATTAGCCGTGTGATATAGCAAGCAGAAAAGGATCTGCTACGTTGCCACATGCCTGGGAACAGGAAAAACTCTTTCCTTCCCTTGGAGGAATTCAAGCAAGCCCCATCAAACTCCCTGTACTGAATTCCATTCCTCTTCTTCCTTGTGCTGCAGGACCACTGACAAGCTCTTTCACCCCCGCAGATCTGAATGCCAAGGGAAATCAGTGGGAACCATATGCTAAACCTCAATGAAAAGCATTAGGCAATGTCCTGGCCCCACCAAAGGCAACAAGATTTTCACCACTGCTTCCTGCGGAGCCGTGATTTCCCTTTTTTGCTGCAGTATGCCCTGCTGCTTTAGTGCTCAAGCAGGGCTTTTATTTTCCCTGGAGCCTTTATCCTCCATGCAGATGGAGAACAGAGCTGCAGAAGGACTGCCAAGCTGAGAAGCAGGTATTCTGTGGTTTCAAATCCCCAGTGCTGCGTATTTCATAAATCCCCTTACCTTATTTTTATTACTAAGGAGGCTGATTGCAGTGCCAGCTAGGGCACAAATGAGTGTGAAGAGCAGTGTTGTTGGACCAAATAAAACCCCTCCCAGGAGGATTCACATCGGGATAGCCAACAGACAAGTAGAAGAAAGGGAGAGCACTTGAATAGCAGGAATAATTATGAGTTGACCTCCCGTATGTTTTGCTCCCACACTTGTAGTTCTTGATGATGTTTTCAGGGACTTCATTTTGTGACTGGCTCCTTTCTCTGCTCCTTCCTCTGTTGCCATATTTCTGGTGGCACATCGGTACAGACTCACCTTCTGAAGCACTGGAGTGGGCCTTGTGCTGAGATGCCCAAGCACTGATTGGGACTGGCAGAAACAAGAAAAGGTGAATAAATGACAAGCATCATTTTGAAGGAGCCTAATCCAGAAAGAAAGGTAGGCATAAAACTGTGAGCTTGTGGTAAGGGTGGTGAGGAATTCTCCCCCTACACGCAAAGCATCTTTTAAATCTGAAGCAATTGAAGCTTTATCACCACATTTTCCAATTTTTATCGCAGAATCATAGAATTATTTGGATTGGAAGGGACCTTCATCAGCTCCAACTCCCTGCAATGAACAGGGACACCCATAGCACCATCGGAGTGCTCAGAGCTGCACCCAGCCTGGCCTTGAGTGTCTCCAGGGACGGGGCATCCACCACCTTTAAGGACATTCATTTATCCTTCTATTAAACCTTAGCAGATCTGCAACCCCTACTTTGACTACTTCCACCATTTATCCACTTCTAATTGTAATTCAAGGCTTACAGAATGACTAAGATTTGCACTCTAAACCGATATCCACCATCACCTCCCAGTCCCTGCTGAAACTACTGCCTTCCAGAGAGTGCAATCATGTCCCCCAACCCCATGTGGTAGATCAGGTCCATATATACAATTTCTAAGCACATAATCTTATATTTCACCATGTGGAAATATAGCAGTTTCTGTATGCTTAGCTTGCCAATCCCAGAATCTGCAATCTGTCTTCATGTTTATCTTTCTTGCTTGTCCCAGTGTCATTTACAATGTAGAGTTGGATTTGGACTCAGTGGTCCTTCTGGGTCCTTTCTAACTTCGGATATTCTATGATTATGTGTTTATCCATAGCAATTTCCATGTTTTTTTTCATTGCCATTGGTACACATATTAAACAAAGTAAGTCTACAGACAAATCCATATAGAGTACAGCTATGGAATGTATTGGGTCAAAAATGTACATAAACATTTATGGAACCATTTTCCTCCTATCTGGCATTTCTATCACTTTCAATGTATATCGTGTTGATTAGCCAGAGGTACCAATTCCATAAGAGAAACTTTGTGCTGTAATTCACAGGATTCCTGTGGAAATATTCAACAACAGTGCTGTCATTTTTTTGCCTATCAAAACTCGTGTGAGATCGGCTTGATGTGAATTATTTCCTATGCTGATAGGTGTTAATGTTTTTCAGTGGAGTCCCATGTGGGTGACTCCATTCTTCTGTCTGTGACTGCGTCAGGCTGAGAGCCCAGAGCCACCCACTTTATTTTGTTGGTTTGTTCTAGGACTGTTTCCATTCCCAGGATGCAAGTTATAGCTCAGCTCAACATCACTTATTGATCTTTGGTTTTGTAACTCTGCTATACCAGTTATACAGACATCTAAACCCCTGATTTTACAATTATTTTACATGACTTCCACTGTAATGGAAAGTCATCACCATGTACCCTCTCTGTAATCTATATTTCTCCCCAGGCTGTAATGCAATTGTTTCCTGAAGATACTTACTACTGCTGAATTATTATTTACAGGTCTGTCTCGTCTTTTCCCATTCATCAGTATCCATCCAGAAACCAAAATAGTATTATTCTTCATCATGCTAGTGCATCAAACATTCCTACTTATTGTCCCAGCTTTGCCATCCTCCTGTTCCCCTGCAGTGTCTTTCTCTCCCCCAGCAATCTCTACAGTTGCTAGTTTGTAATTTTTGCCTTTAAACTTCCTTACTTTCTACATATTGGAGTTTTATTATTCTTTTCATAGCTGCATTCACTTCCCTTGTAAAGTAGCTTTTAAAAAACCTGATTTAGTCCTCTTTCAGCTGTGGGCTTATGTTTTTCTGGATGAATAGTAAGATATTTTTTAACAGTTTCCAATTTTCATCTACGTTTTTAAATTCTCCTTACCAGCCAGTTTTTCATCTGTTTTTTGAATCAAAAGAATATACCTACAAGAAGTTTTCAAACCTCCTTTCCTTCCCTTTATTAAAAGAAAAAACAAAGAAGAGAAACCTAAGATTTGTATCTAATCCCATGACTCCAAAGTCTGAGGTTTTGAAAACATGTAATAAAGGTCCAGATAAAATCACAAGGATTGGCAACACTCTCGTATTGTATTTGTCTGACTGCATTCCCTGGCCGGTACCTAATAACACATTATCATAATTTTTTTAATAGATGAAAATAATGATTTCACCACAATTTTGAAATGTGAAATCCGGAAAAAGCAGGTATCTGTTATTTGAGCACTTAGAGTCATAGTGAGGATGATTTCCTAGCTTGCAGTGATGTCTCTAGGAGCCAGTGCTGACACTCATCACCTGTGAAAACCAAGCAGCTTACACTCAGGACAAATTAAAAGTACTGGCTTTACATTTTCCTTGGCCAGTGACTCACCATCCACGGCATCCTCATCAAAGCAGAGTACATGACTTAGTGCATTAGTGAGTGAAATTCATCCCGTGGATGAGATATGTGCAGAGTCTGATGGGCTTTATCCTTCCCATCAAGAAACGTGGGGTTTGAACAGAAGTTTAACAGGATGTAGTTCTGATGCTGAGAGCAATATCTCTGTGGTATGTCATGATCAAGCTATTAATTTTGTGCTTAATTACAATAATCCACTTGCCCTTCTAGTGTCTCCATTCCATATGTGACATCTATTTTCCAAATCCTTTATGTTCCCTATGAAAGACTGAAATTTTTATGACCTTTCTGTGGAGAACAGGAAAAAAAAACAAAAAAACAAAAAGGAAATGAAAAAGCGAAAAAGAAAAAGGGGAAAAGAGGAAAAGAAAGAAGAGAAAAAAAGGAAAAGGAAAAAGGAAAAGAAAAAGGAAAAAAAGAAGAAGGGGAGAGGAGAGGAGAGGAGAGGAGAGGAGAGGAGAGGAGAGGAGAGGAGAGGAGAGGAGAGGAGAGGAGAGGAGAGGAGAGGAGAGGAGAGGAGAGGAGAGGAGAGGAGAGGAGAGGAGAGGAGAGGAGAGGAGAGGAGAGGAGAGGAGAGGAGAGGAGAGGAGAGGAGAGGAGAGGAGAGGAGAGGAGAGGAGAGGAGAGGAGAGGAGAGAAACTTTATTGAATAGAAAAAACATAGGATCTAATTGCTGTCTCCTTGTGCTTGAATTGATTTCTCATGGAGAATATTTCTGTTCTCTTGGGCATTTCAGAATACAGATTCAACTTCAAAGCAGTGTTCTTCCACTGCTCCTTTATCTCCTGCCCTGATCTCAAGTGACAAAAGTAAGGCACAAATTCTGCAATATGGGATGGATAGCTGCAATCTACCAGCTGGGCCCCAAGGCACAAATCACCAGGCCTGCAGTTAACACCACTCAAAAGATGCATTGTGTTCTCTGGCACATGGATGATCCCAGCACAGGCAAAAGTAATCTCCCATTGGGTCTAGGGAAGGAGAAGAGGAAAGATGAGAGTGATACACGTGTCTAATTTACCTTCAGCAGCAATATTTTGGGGGTCATTGTTTTATAGTGCTTGGGAAAGCATGGTGCATTGCTAAGAGCATGTCTGGAATATCTCCTCCAGGCTTGGTCAGCCGTATCCATCAATGAGTCATTGAGACCAAGCAGGTGCAGGGAAGTGGCAAGACATGGTCAAGAGGATGGAGAGCTTGTCACCAGGGGGGAGGCTGCAGAGTGGGGCCTTTTTTAGTTCAAAACAACGGCAGAGAGGGGAAATGATCGCAGTTGCACATGAGAGGTAAAAATAGCTGGGAGCAAAAAGAAACACTGGAGTGAAAGAAAAAATGTTGGCACGACAACAAGTAGATTTTAATTGGCCTGGAGTAAATTCAGTCTGGAAATTAGATGAAGTTTCCTAAGCATCAGATCAGCGCAGTCCTGGAACAGGCTTGCAGGGGCTGTGAAAACAGAGCTTGCTCAGATGATAAATAGGTTTAATTGCACTGGGGGATGTAAGGACAGAGAGTCAGCAGGCTCAAACTCTGTGCACCCATGTTTCTAGAGAGATTGTGGAGACATAGACCCAGGAACAGGATTATAGAACCATCGTATCATTAAAGTCGGAAAAGACTGCTAAGATCACTAAGTCCAACCGTCAACCCATCATCTCCATACCCACTTAACCATGTCCCTCCATGTCACATCTCCATCTTGATCACCTCCGGGAACAGTGACTCCACTACCTCCCTGGGCAGCCTGTACCAATGCATCACATTTACTGAGGAGAAATTTTTCCTAATATCCAAGCTGAACCTCCCATGGATTAGTAGCACTTGGACCATTGCAGCAAGGTAGAGGTGCAAAGTCGATTTGCAGAAGAGAAAATACACCATCTTGGGGAACTCTTTGGTCCATCTTCCTTGTAAGCTCTCAACATTGCTCTAATAAGTTGATTTCTGCCTAAACTAACTCACTGTGAACCACCAGCCATATCTGTACTTCCAGCCCTTCTCAGCCTGCAAACCAGGTGAAATGCACTCACACACTTTTCTTCTGGGAAGGAAATGAAGCCCTGGAAAAAGTCACCATCCAGTTTGCTAAACTGCAGAGCTCAGAGATCTGTTCCTTCTGATTTGGGCCTGCAACCATAAATGTTAAACTGGACATATTAGGGAGCCTACAAAGAGGAGGGGAATCAACTCTTTGAAAGGGTTGATAACTGCAGAACAAGGGGAAATGGTTTTAAGTGGAGGGAGGGGAGATTTTGGTTGGATTTCTGGGGGAAATTCTTTACAGAGAGAGTGGTGAGGTGCTGGAACAGCTGCCCAGAGAGGTTGTGGATGCCCCATCCCTGGAGGTGTTCAAGGCCAGATTGGATGGGGCCCTGGGCAGCTGGTCTAATATTAAATGGGGAGAATGGTGGTCCTGCATATGGCAGGGGGGTTGGAGATTCATGGTCCTTGATGTCCCTTCCAACCCTGGCCATTCTGTGATTCTGTGATTCTGTGATTAGGATCTAGTGACAACCAGAATATATGTCACATTCCTATCTACAGGAAGGAAAAAGCACTGGGAAAAGCCTACAACAAAGCCTAGCATTAACACAGGAATGATCCCTTCACTTTCTGTAAAAATACTGAGATGCATTTTGCAGAAAAACCTGTATGACTACAGTGCCATTATCTCGTGGATGCTGATGGGATCTAGCCCCACAACTCACTAAGACAGTACGGTTCGTATTTCCATGAAGACTGCTGTTTTATTATGCTGACTTTCCCTCCTCACATTGCACTTGACTAATCCAAATTCCTCAGTCAATTTTGGTCCAGGGTGCTCTCTGCAAAGGGTAAAATAATGTCATAAATAATCCCCATGGAGTGCAGAAGTTATGAGTGGAAAAGAAGTAGAGAAGTGTTGCAACACTAAATCTCAACTGAAGTATCCCTGTTCTATCTCCACTCTCCCCATTCCAGGCACCTTGCCTTTCGTAGTCATTGCTCAGGTCCATCCCCACCTGGTTACAGACTTTGGGTGAGACCACCTGAGCTAGACAGCCCCGTTTCGTAGAATCATAGAATCATTAATGTTGGAAAAGACCTCTAAGATCACCAACTTCAACTATCAACCCACCCCCACTGACCATGTCTCGCAGTGCCACTTCTCTATGGTTCTTGAACATCTCCAAGGATGCTGACCCATCACTTCCCTGTGCAGATTGTTCCTTGATTTCATAGAATCATAGAATAGTAGAATCACAAAGGCTGGAAAAGACCTACAAGATCATCCAGCCCAACCGTCTACCAATCACCAGTAGTTCTCACTAAACCAATTTGTTTGGGTCTGGTTCTCTCCAGAGCTGTTGAACAGAGCTGTGGTTTATGCAGACTTCATACAGAAGAGAGCTGTGAAGGAGTCTGGTTTTTAGTGGCTCTGTGTGTCTTTGATGTAACTCAATCTCAGTTTGCTCCTCTCCCCAGTGTCTGACTGAAAGGGCTACAGAACTGTTTCCAGAATCCCCCCATCTGTGCTGCATTTATCCTCTGCACTCTGGAGCAGCAGGTCCCTGGAAAAGCCATTGGAAAGCAAACCTGCTCTGGTGCCTACTATAAAATTTGGTTCTGTTCAGATTAACTCTGAATTCTAGACATTCAAAACCAACGCGAATGGTTTAAAAGCCATTTATCTGCACAGCGATGAAAGGACAAAATTCCTTGGCAAGGCTGGAGGCTCCCTTTCATATCTCGTATACTTTAACAACCACATTTACAATGCCTGTAGTACCTTATTTTCTACATTTTGCACTTGTTATTTTCCACTTCTTCTGCAGCAGTCAGAGCACAGAAACCAATGCTTACCTTTGCAAGGAAGCTGAGACATAACTGAGACTAGTTCTCTGCATGAATTGGTAACACTCATCTCGGCATCTCTTCATCCCCTCTGCTCCATACATGGATAGGGACTTGCACACTGACTACACCTCCATTTCATTTCATTTCTTTCTTAACCATATCTGAGTTTTCTACCAATCAGGTATATCCCTAATGCAGCACAGTTGGCTTTTAAAAAAATACTGCTTTAATACTGACTGGGCTGCTATTACCATATAAAACATGAAATTGAAGAGAGCTCCTGCACTGATGAGCTTGCATAGCTCTGCACCAGTGACTTTACAAAAATAAAAATAAAAACCAAATGAATTTCCTTGCAATACAGGACAGTCTTTGCATTGGACACTAAAGATTCTGGAGGTTCATTGAGATTACAAAAAAAAAGGAAAATGCAGAGGAAATAAAGGCGTTGAATACCAAAATGAATTAAATTTCTCCCACGATTATGCAATAACTGGGGCCAGAAATGACTACGTAATTTCTTTTTCAGCACCTTTTCCAGAACCTTGTGTACTAAAATGCAGCAGCTGCCCTCATTTGAGCTGAGTTGTTCCCCCTTAGGAGGGGTAAGGGGTCTGCACCCAATCAGCATTGGAAATCTTCCTGTCCAAAGTATGAGTGAAGCATACAGGAAAACTTTTTGCAAGATGGGGGGCAGCTCATTACTAGCCTTCTCCTATCCCCTCTTGGAGGAGAATTCATCATGTTTCTAAGCCTCAGTTTCCCCATATATGAAAATTAGCTATTTAGGGAGTTTCTGCAGGGCTTTTATATTTTAGTAACCTATGAGCAATATAGTTGAAAATTCCAACAGTTCCTTTTTAGGGAAGGGAAGGAAAGGGAAGGGAAGGGAAGGGAAGGGAAGGGAAGGGAAGGGAAGGGAAGGGAAGGGAAGGGAAGGGAAGGGAAGGGAAGGGAAGGGAAGGGAAGGGAAGGGAAGGGAAGGGAAGGGAAGGGAAGGGAAGGGAAGGGAAGGGAAGGGAAGGGAAGGGAAGGGAAGGGAAGGGAAGGGAAGGGAAGGGAAGGGAAGGGAAGGGAAGGGAAGGGAAGGGAAGGGAAGGGAAGGGAAGGGGATTATAAGAACTTCGAAACTGAATTCTAGTCAGCAGTTAACTATTAATATCAGTATATTTTAGTAAAATGTGTGATAAAAATGACTCCCTGAGGAGAACAAATTTCACACTGAAATTTATGTGAAATACAAAAAAAAAACAACACAGTGAATTCTAACAGTCACTGCTAAGACTGTCTACACTAGATAATTTCCAGTAAAACACAAGATATCCCTGCATAAGTAGTTACTTCAGGAAATAAGGTGAGCAGACTCTGAGACCTCAGGGAGTTAATTATTTCTCAAATCTTTGTGCTTTTTTATGTGTGCATTTAAAAATCATAGCAAGAGTTTGCAAGCTCCACACTGCTCTCTACATAGCTGCCCCAAATCCTGCCCAGGCCCAGTGTCACCAGACAGAAGGTAGAGAGAAAAGCTGGAGGCCTTTGAGAGCCACCCCTGAGAGTTTAACTGTTTGTCTGAGAACTGCATTTAATATAAAATCATAAAATCATAGAATTATTTAGGTTGGAAAAGACCTCTAAGACAATCAAGTCCAACCATCAACCCATCACCACCGTGTCCAATGCCACCCCTTATAAAACCTCTCTGCTAAAGATTCTCCCAACAAACCACACCTATGTCCCAGTAAGAAAATCAAGGTAAATCGAGTTTTGATCCATCTGGGGGTACAGTGATTGATATTGGACCAAAGTTCTGGCAAAGAACTGGTACACATAGTCATGACTGCTCAGGATCAGAGGGCTGCTGGTAAATAGCAGATGTGAGACAGTTGATATTGACAGATGACTTTGTCTCTCTTGGTAGGAACACATCATGCTGATGTCTTTTGATCTGGCTTGTGCCTCTGAGCAAATGGGAGCAAATGGGTTTGCATGCTGTCTTCCATGCCCTTTGTGAGCTTTCCCCACTTTGGAAGCAGAACATGGGCAAATGGAGTAAACACAGATTTAATCATAGAATCAAATAAAGGGTTGGTTGGAAGGGACCTCAAGGTCCATCCAGCTCCAACCCCTGCCAGGGGCAGAGACAGCTCCCATAGACCAGGTTGCCAATCACAAAGGAGTTGTGAGATGTGAACATCAACTCTGTCCCCCAAATAGACCCAGGTTGTGAAGCTGCTGCCATAACAAATGCCCTGCCTCAGTGTATCAGGCAAGGGAAGGGAAATGGGGAGCAGCTCATAGCTGACAGAATCACCTCTGTGTCCCTCCCTGCTCCTCCCTGGAAGAGCAAAGTGACCTCAGCCACCTTGGGCAGCCACAAAGGAGACATTACCTTGATCTGAGAGTGGTGCACAGTTTGTGCATTTATAGCTATTTCCAGAAATGTATGAGTTAAAAAGTGCCAAATGCAATGGAAAATGTTTTTAGGTTTGTTTTTAATTACTACACGTAAGTATATATATATATCTATAATGGCACATCACATAAAACTGCCTTAAAAACATCCCCCACAAGCCCTCAGACAACATTAGGTGTCACTTTGACATTTCCACTGGGGGTTTTCAGAAGAGTTTTCAAGAATTAAAGGTAAACTCTCAAAAAAATCTGGATGTAAAAATAGTTCAGATAAACCTCAGAAGAAATTTGACAAATATAGAATGACCAGGGCGGTAAAATGAATACATGCAAGAGAATATAAAGGGGTTTTATTTTCCTTAATTCCATCTGAACAGCCCATTATGTCTTTTCCTGGAGCCCACGGACTTGAAAACCAGTCGCAAGCTGAACTGAAGTGGTTGGGATATGTGATCTATAAACATTAGGGAAGCTGAAGCATGAAAGCAGACCATGTGAGGTTAGGTTTATGATACTGATGCTATCTCCTTTTCTTTCAGAATCGCCTGGAGTTATGAGATGGAGCCTGCTGGATTGTATAAATGTTACATAGTTTAGTGAGTGTATGAAAGAGGAGTCAGTCTCGAGAGCACGTGGGTACAGGCTGCTGTTCCTCCCGAGTGCCTGGGACCGCAGAGCTGTGAAACGAGCAAAAGGAGGGCTTTTTTTTGGAAAGATGCAGTGATTTCGGATGATATTTGCCAGGTGTGGCTTTAAAGCCCTAATTAAGCTCTCACTACAGTCAATAGGAGCTTTATCATAGACTTTCAATCTATATAGACCTTCAGTCACCATCTCCTTTTAACTAGGGACACGCAGACTGTTTTCCTATCACTGCTTTAATGAAGGATACCCTTGAAGTGCGATGGTCCTCTGGGTACTGAGGGATACATGATCCATCCGCCCACATTTTGCAGCAACAAGTGCCTTTATGGGGACTCCCAAGGAGCCTCCAACTGCTGAAAATGGATGATGCTCCTTTGTCAGTCAGTGTATGGGTGGAATTATGCTGATTTCCAGCAGATCTGGCTCTGGCAGCAGTCCAGCCTCCTTGTCTCAGGGTCATTGACTGTTGTCACAATTATTGAGGCTCAGATCTACAGCTCAATTTACTGAAGACAGGACAAGCATCAAGGACATCCTTTGTCCCAGTGTTTTGTGCCATCTTCATCTTCACATTCATTAACTTTTAGGTCATCATCAGGATATTTCTGGAGGGGATCACAGCTGTCCTGGAAAGAGAATCATAGAATCATAGAATCGTTCAGTTTGGAAAACACCACTAAGGTCCCCAAGTCCAACCCCAACCCATCCCCACCATGCCCACTGACCATGTCCCTCAGTGCCACATCTCCACACTTAAACACCTCCAGGGATGAAGGTGTCAGCCAGAGTGATGAGCAGGAGGAAAGCACTCCAGAAAAAGATTATAGGATGCATATGTCATTCCATGTGTATGCACACGTGTATGCTTTCCTGATTTTGCTCTGAGAACCATCACCGACCACTCCCCTATAGCCACAGTCCTCAAATAACCTCCTCCTTGTCATGGCTTCACATCTTCTTCCTCCTCCTATAATCACAGCTCTACACCTCATATACTTGCCTACCTCTCAACTCACTTCTCCAGCCCTAGGATTGAAGTCATTACTTCGTTTTCCAGGGCCTCTCTGCTATCACTGTGTCCCCATCATCCTCCCTGATTCTGAGCCTTGTTGGCTTGGAATCATTTCCTCTATATCTTCTGCTGTTCATGCAGTGAACTCCCCCCTCTCAGGTCCTCCCACCTAATTCAACTCCCTGCTGCACACAGGGCTTCCTCCAGAAGTCTCAGCACCACTAACCCCACATCAGTTAAATGCCCTCTCTGTCCCAGCAACACGTAAGCGTGGAAGGATAGATTAAAATCAAGCTAAATAAATACCTCATGTGGACTTCCCAGAGTGCCTCTTCTTGTAAAACCAGAGAAGTTGGCTGCTGAGCAATTTGGGGCAGGCTCTGCCTTTTATTTATGTTTCGTAAATTTTCAAATCCATCCTTGGTGCTAACAAATAAATAATCATGATTAATCGCTGGTCATCTTGGGCCTGATCCAGCTCTGATTACATCAGTGGGAACCTTTCCATTCCCTGTGTGGGAGTTGGATCAGACCAGCAATCCATCCTCTTGTTAGCTCAACGCCGTCCTCGAGTGGATTTTATCTTGTCTGCCTGAAGGTGTTTGCATTCCAACAGCTTTCCCCTGCTTTTCTGAAAGCTAACATAGAAATAACATATCGAGTCTGGAGATGTACCTACCAGGGACCTCCAGCAACCAGTGTTTGGGATCTGTGGGATCGTCATGTTTCACATTTTCATCCAATCCAAGAATTTTGGCAGCGTGGAGCTGGTGAAATATGAAATAAAACCTCACAGTGACAAGGATGGAAAGCTCTGATAGCACAAAAACAGCCCAGGTGATGCTCTCATGAGATGGCACTGCATCTCAGAGAAGGCAATGGAAGAGAAAATGTCGATGCACCCTGACAATGTGGCTTTTCTACCCTCTAGTTGTATGGGGCTGCATCTAAGGTAGACAAGATGGAGCCCAGGGAACATGATTTATATTGAAAGCATCAGAATTATAATTATCCATTTACAGCAGAAAACAAGGGAAAAGCAACTGCAGACAGTAATGACTCTCAGCTGATGCAGCTCAAGCAGCTAAAACATTACAACATACGAGATCAGGTGGCAGGATTTACATCTGTGCCCCCTGAGCACATTAGGATTTCTGCCATTTGGTTCAAGGAGAGCATCTTCAAATCTTAAAAGGAAAATCTAATGAATCCAGCAGGCAACTGAAAAATAAATCATGCTTCCACGTGCATGGAGGAGATCCAGAACATCATCCAATCCTCCAAGGCACCTCTGTCCCTTTGGTAACATGGCAAAAGGGTTCCCTCTGTAACAAGATACACTCTCCATTACCAGCCCAGCAATGAAGCAACACCTCACGTTCTGCCAGACACCTGGCCAACTCCTTCCTCCTCTGACCCCTTGATGAACATCACTATCTTCAGAGAGAAATACTTTCCAAGACTTTCACATGAGGCAGAATTATTCCTTATTGAGTATTAATCCTGCTGCAGCAGGAAATGTCTGTAAATAATATTCTTCCCTAAAATGAATCAACTGCCTGGGAAAGTGCAGGCACAGCTCATGAGCAAGTCTAAAATGTTTAGATATAAGAGATAGTGGGTCAACTATTCACTATGTATCTCCACCAGCATTAGGAAAGGTCTACCATGATAAGCTAATATGCCTTTTGTTGGCATTGAAACTCTCCTTCAGCACTGAAGATGTCAATAGATTGTCTAAATAAAGAAGGATGTGATGCATTGTCCTTAATTGGTTGAAAATATCTCTGGTTATCCAATTTATGAGTTTGTACATCCCAATTTAGGGGGGTAACAGCAATGTTGTCATTATACCAGCTCTGATAAGGGCTAATTCCCAGGCTGGATATTAGGAAATTTTCTTCACATAACAAGTGATGAGGCATTGGCACAGGCTTACCAGGGAGGTGGTGGAGTCACTGTCCTTGGAGGTGTGGAACCATGGAGATGTGATGCTGAGAGACATGGTCAGTGGGAATTGTCGGGAGGGATTGGTGTTGGACTTGTTCTTAGAGGTCTTTTCCAACCTTAATTATCCTATGATTTTGCTTCTATCCTTGCACGGTACAAAAATGATGAAGAACACTGGTGGTGCCAATCCCTAAATCTGGAAGCATTTCTTCTGTTGGCATCTCAGCCTGGAGTGATGGAGGTACTCCTGTTTTACTGCTTGGAGCATAAGGTCTCCTGCATGGGCCACAACCAGCATTTCTAGTCCTGCAGGAACAGATATGCCTGTGTGCCATAGCTCCTGAGAGGCTACTCAAAATAGATGTTGTTCCTGTGTAAGAACCCCTCAAAGAAAGTTTTAGTTCCTGCTTACAGAAACTGTGCAGGGCTTGATCACATAAACAAACAGGAACATGGTTTTTCATGAGCAGTCCCCTTAAGTGGCAGCACAGTAAACTTTCAGTTTAGATTCCAGGGAGTCAGCAATCAGGAAAGCAGAAGCGGCTCCATGACATGAATGGGAGCAGCTCTCAGCCAGATCTCTCCACGGAAGAAATGCGTTGCTTCAGAGTCAGCAGACAGTCCTGGGAAAAGGTCTGCTGCCTTAACTTCCAGTTTTAGCTCCATCTTTCCATAAAATCATAGAATCGGAGGACAGTTTGTGTTGGAAAGGACCTCTGGAGGTTTTCCAGTTCAGTATCCTCCTCAGAGCAGTCCTGATTAGGTTTCTGAGGGATTTTACCAATGAAATATGGAAGACCTCCCAGGATGGAGAAGATGGAGATTCAACTGGGAGCAATCCATTTGCTAGATGGGTCCGTGTATGGGGTCTATTTTTGATCTGTTCAGATCAAATCAGATCAAGGAAAAGGAAAGATATTTTGCAGGCAGATCTCTGTTTTATAGACCTGAATTTCCTAGGGGGAGTATCAGTAAGGTTAGGTCAAGTTCCAGCTTTAACCATCACTGGTTCTCACCAGGACTAAAATACATGCCACTTCCCCATGTTTTTTCAGCACATGAAGAAGTAGAAGTAGATTTTTAATGCTTTTTATTTTTTATTTTTTTATTTTTAGTAATAAATTAATCTGAAGTTAAGAGGCCCCCTTTTCTCATCTTTTGAGCCACTGCATACCATATCTATACCACTGTGTATCCTGAACAGTGAACATCTTCATCTGTGGGGTTCTACTGGTGGTAGGTGGATGGATGGATGGACTGGATGACCTTGGAGATCTTTTTCAACCTTGGTGACTCTATGATTCTATGATCTATTCCTCAGGGGAATCCCTGTTCCCAGCCCAATCCTTGAGCTGGATGTTCTGAAAGGAGATTGGGTCTGCACAGAATACAGAATGATGCGTTCACCTGAAACAAATGAGTGCTAATGCAAGTCCCTATGTATTATGTATTTTATTTTTGCCCTAAAACTGTGCTGTAAAATCTGTGGAAAGCCTTTTTTTTTTCTTTTTTTTTTTTTTTTCTTCATTTATTCATTATTCATTTTCTTGTTTTTGCTTTCCATGAAGTGACGCGTGATAAAGCTTCAGGATCAGCCACGTGCTTTGCTTGAAACTCAGTGTGCTCATTAACTAATTATCCTGGTAGGGAGAATCTTGAAACTTGGATGGAAAGAGGAAATATTGTCATGCAGAAGGGGAATTCTCAGGACACCCTGCTCCTCTTGCCTCTTTCTACTTGCTGCTGGAGCAAGGACTATGAAATGCTTGCTCTGCTCTTGCCACACTGTGAGGTGTCTTCAGATGAAGCTGAAAATACTGTCTCTTGGCAGCAGGCAATAGGCAGTGGGGTTTGAATGCTGGCAATTGCTGTGAAAAGGAGGAATCTGCAAACTGAACGCAGAGTCCCAGGATGAAAAAAGAAGAAGGCAAGAGTGAATCAGAGGAAGCAGGCTAGCAGAATCAGGATGAGTTTATGTTTCACTGCTTGTTTTCAACACAGCTGGTGCCTGCAGTGCTGTGGGATTGCAGCTTTAGGGGTATGGCAACAGGATGTTCTTTGAGGGGACAGGAAGTCACCCAGGTTCTCATCACGTTTTGGTGAAATTCAGCAGTGTCTGCTCCCTGTTAAGCTGAGTTCTGCATCACACTACTAGATCTAGCTGGATGATCAGGATCCAGCCAAAATCTCCAAGGAAATATTTTAGTAGAAAACAGTCCAGACTGGAGAAAATCAAGTTAGTTTGGATGGCTTGGCTTGCTCACTTGCTTTCTTTCTCCCTCAGATGCTGTCAACCCCCTTTCTCCATGGAATTCTCTGAGCTGTGCAGGTTGTTAGAGCTGGATGGGTAATAATTACATCACCATTGGGGAAGATTTTCTTATTCCAGAATTTAGTGTTGCTCCTCATTTTGAATGGAAAATGAAGCTTTGGAACTTGGCTACAAAAATTAGATTGGGAATCACATGATGCCCAGCACAGCTCTACTCTAGAGCTAGCAGCTTTGTGCCAGCCTTTCTTTAAAGTTTTCCATAGCTTGCATCTTGGGAAGTGAAGGGCAATCCCAAAAGCCGGGGGGTTTTGGAGGCCAGGTCTTAAGAATTTGTGGTTCCTCAGCTTCCTTCATCTGGGCTGTGGGGAACTGGAGATTTGCACTCCCCAGACTGAAGAGAGAAAGCTATCAAGAAACCATGCTCAGCCTTGTTACACCTTGAAATTTTTCATCACTCCTAATGAACAACAAAACTGATGCTGATAAATGGAGATGATGCTTCAATACTTCCATTAGGAAACCAAAATTTCCACCAGCCATCTCCTGTAAGCATCTTCTCTGCCCATCATTGCTGTTGCAGAGGCCATTCGTTCACAAGGAAATGAATGATGAGATGGATCAGTCCCAGTAAATGCAGGGTTGTTCTCCTGCCTCTCATAAAAACTAGAATCATTGCGAGGAAAAAACACCTTGAAAGTGAAAAGACCTTAGTTCTCCCAAGAGCCTTCATCAGATTTTACCTGGTGCTGTTCATTTGGAGGAACAAACTGAGGAGTGTTTTGAAGAATCTGGAACACATTACTGAGGTGCAAGACGTTAAATCTTTGTAATCAGAGTGAAAATAGGAAGCAAACTCAAACATTAAATAAACTAAACACTCAAATTGCTCCATGAGTCAGATGTAAGTCCTAAGAGGAGCAGAAATATTTCAAGAAAACTGAGGGTTGGGTTAGAAATGATTGTGGAGAAATAACAGGGACAGGCAAGAATGAACCAAGTTTGAGTTCAGCTGAGCCTTAGCTGAAGACCTGCAAGAACTTGGATCAGAGGAAAGCCAAGCTGATGTATGAGGTGAAAGCTATGCCAGACAGTGAAGTTTTTGTAGTTTGAGATGCCAGACAATAAGTTTTGCATGGCCTCAACGTACAGTTAGGCAACAGTTTTATGCTTGTTCCTCCCAGCAGTCCGAGCAGTGATGTTTAATTCAATACATGGTTAATTATATCTCTATATTGTCGAGAATGAGATGCAAAATAATTTGTAACTGTATAAAAAGGAGTGAACAGGGCAGATTCACAGCAACTTTGGCTTGATTCACTTACAGAAGAGCCAAAATATATCTCTGAAAATTCTTTGCTACATGTATAAATGTTTCTGGAGTAAATGGATATGCCTGTTGTTTAGTCTCTCTCTTCAATCTTTATTAACTAAAGATGACTGAACACAGGATCTCATACTTTGAAATACTCTTGTGTTTCTGATGCTACATCCTTAAAACCGTTCCTTCGAACATCACCGTTATTTCCACAGCAAATACCTGTAAGAGGATCATGACTTTGGATGGAGAATTAACAATAGTAGAAAAAACTCCCAAAGGAACCGTTTGATTTTTTTGTGCCATGAAAGACCTAGGTTCAAGAGGTCTTTCATTCTATTTTTTCAGGTTTCAAAGGGATATGAGATTCTTCATATCCTGCCCAGAAATATTTGTGGAATATTGGTGATCACAAACGCACCACTGAAACCAGTCCATGAGGCATAGGATGAGACAGGACCTCTACGGTTAAAAAGTCCTGTTCCTTGCCATCGTGCTCAATCATATTATTTAAATCCATTCAGAAAATGACCAGTTCTGTCTGAAAATGTCTTTATTTTTCACACAGCAATCATTTCTTTGGAAAGTTGTCCTGGATCCTCCCACTTCTGAAAATGAGAAATGTTCACTTACTTTGTAATCTCACTTCATTTGTCAATAGGTTATGGCCATCTGTGTTTGTACCATGCTCTCATCTAGTTGAAATACTACTTCTCCTTGCTTGCAACTTACTCCACCAAGAATTTTTTTTTTAGAAACAAGGTTTCTCACACTATTCTTTCACAGGATGCCTAAAATAAAATCAGCTCATAAGAAAGTCAATGCAGCATAAGATTAAATTCAATTCATGGTTTTCTATTATTGCATATTAATATGTAGTCATCTGACCAAAACTTCCACATTTGAACAGTCTTCAATATTAAGGTAAATTGGATCTAGCTTTGAATTCATTGATTCGATTTTCCTGGCTAATAACCTCACGTCTTAATATAAATCCTGTGTGCCCAAACTCCAGAAATAAACCAAAATGGGTTCCTATGGGAAACATGAAATGCAGTGGCATGCAGGGATAGACTAGCACTGCTATTCCACTGACATTTTAAATAGTCTGATGCTAATTCTTCCCTGAAAAACCACTGCCTTTCCCAACAAGTAAGTTGGCTTTGAATTTCAAACACACATCATAGAATCATAGAATCATAGAATCATAGAATCATAAAGGTTGGAAAAGACTTTAGGTCCAACCATGAACTTATCCCCACCATGCCCATTAAACCATGTCCCTTAGTGCCACATCTCCACAATTTTTTACTCTGTCATAGAATCATAGAATCATAGAATGGTCTGGGTTGAAAAGGACCACTATGATCCTCCAGTTCCAACCTCCTGCTATGTGCAGGGTCGCCAACCACCGGAGCCACATCCAGTCTGGCCTTGAATGCCTCCAGGAATGGGGCATCCAAAACCTCCTTGGGCAACCTGTTCCAGTACTTCCTCCTAATATCTAACCTAAACCTCCCCTGTCTCAGTTTAAAACCATTCCCCCTTGTCCTATCATTATTCACCCTTGGAAACAGCCATTTCCCCTCCTGTTTATACACTCCCTTTCGAGTACTGGAAGGCTACAGTGAGGTCTCCCCAAAGCCTTCTCTTCTCCAAGCTAAACAATCTCAGTTCCCTCAACCTTTCCTCATAGGAGAGGTACTCCAGCCCTCTGCTCATTTGAGTGGCCCTCCTCTGGATCCATTCCAAGAGCTCCATGTCCTTCTTGTGCTGGGGGCCTCAGGCGTGACCCTGAAGGCTTGAGCTCTGCTCATAACCTGGATGCAGAAATGGTCTTTACCCTCACATGGTTGCTTGTAAACCATGAGCTGCTCAGCTGAGACATCACAATTTTGGGTCCTGCAGAACCAACAAAGCCAGTGGCTGATTCATCCTCATGCAGCAGGCTGTCTTCATAGAGGCATTTTTTTTTGCCAACTAGAATTTCAGCACTTTGCTTATCTTCTCAATTTGTTGGGAAAAGACAGCAGTTTCCCCTGATCTTTCCCTTCTGAGAAGGCATCAAAACAAGGTTAGATTGAGACAAATTAGTTAGGCAGAGAAACAGGAGATGTATCTTATCTACTTTACATGCTACTTTTAGGATGAGATTAATGGTGTTTTCAGAAATATCTATTTTCTCTGGGTAGGTGTGACCCAAGGATGGCTCAAATGTACGTCTCTTAGATCTCTCCTCTGGGGAGATGGACACCCTTCCATCTCTGTGGCATCTTGCTAGGGCCTGGGCAAAGTAGTTTTGTGGTTTTCCTACCGAGTGAGTCCTGAGCCATGCAGAAATCTGCCACTAGTGTTAATGCCACTTTCCATGATCTAAACAGTACGAATAAAGCAATGTCAAATATGTACTAAAACAAGCTATCATTGAAGATGCATAACATAGCAATGTGAAGCATAGGGAGGTCCTGTCAACTGTCTCCAACACCTCTGAAAATCAGGCACCATATGCCCCCAAAGTGACGCACATCAACTCAGCTGTCACTTCTGAACTCACTGGCCTACAGCCCAACATCTATACCGTTTGGGTTGACCAACCCAGCCAAAATCATGTAGCAAATTGAGGATTAGCATCATTAATGTGTATTCGTGATATATTACACTGACAGAGAGAACAGGGTGGATTAGTAAGAAATGAAGGCTTCACAGAGCAAGACAATACAGCCAGGAGCTGTTAAGCAGATAGTGACAAGCGATTATTGTAGTTGGCGTTCTTCTTTGGGCTAAGGAGATTTCTTACCATCTGGTACAGCTTTGAAAGAGCAAGAAGAGGCTTAATGAACATTTTGTGGGGGAGTGTTGCATGAAAGAGGGTTCAATATTGCAAGCAGGCCAAGCAAACAAAGAGCACAGTCAAGAGGGGAAACAGGGGAGCAAAAGGGAAGAGAAGATGTGTGGGAGACGAGGGGAGAGGCTTGACTTCAGCATAAAAGAGGTCCCTCAAATCACAGCAGCCCGCACTGCTCTTCATATGGGGGACAAAGAGTCCCTTCACAGCTCCTTGCACCTCTGTGAAGCCTTGGGTGTCAGCAGACAGCAGAGATCAGATCCTGCTCCTCCATTCCACTATGAGGAGCTGCAGGCAGCCATATGGAACTGCAGGCTGCCATGATGAGCTGTAGGCTGCCATGATGAGCTGCAGGCTGCCATGATGAGCTGCAGGCTGCCATGAGGCCTTCTCTCCACCTCCTCAAGTCCAAGCAATCCAAGGGAACTCAGCCACTCCTCAAACATTTCACCCTCCAGACCATTCCCCATCTTCATAGTCTTCCTTTGGACATTCTCTAATGGTTTTATGTCCTTATATTGTAATGCCCAAAACCGCACACAAAAATCTTCATAAGAGTGGTACCAAGTCCGCTCTACCTCTGTGAAACTTGATTAGAAAAAACTCATTTTCTCTCTCTTCCCAGATGCTTTCAAACCCTGCACTTGCACATTGCTCTATTTTATCTCTCCATCAGCCATTCATGGATAGAAAGATTTCACTCCACTTTTGCACAGTGCAGTCCCAGATTGAATCCCCCTGCCCCTCAATCTGTGATTTATAGGAGCAGATCAGCCCTGCAACCTCCTGCTTCTAACACTGCACCTGCACATCATGGCTAACAGCCTTAGGTGCTTTCCTGCAATAACTTATGGGATGTCTTTCCCAGACAGTCCAGCAGCCACACCTTTCCATTAGCAGATATTTCCCTTTCAGGTCCTCTGCTCTCCAGTTCATTTTTTGACTGTCCTCAGCCTTTTCCCAGATGCTGAAATGATCTAAGCCTCATGGTAACTGTGCTGTGTTTGTAGTGTGCTCAGCTGCCTAATTCAGCATCACATTTGTCTCTCTTTTCCACTAGCTACACAACTTCTGTTAAACATCTAATAATACACCACAGCTGAACTGCAATATGGATATGCAGGGAAACTCCACCAGCTTCTTTCCCATCACCAACAGTTTTGGTCTTCAGTTCCTGGACTGATTTTACCCAGATTTCTTATCTTTATCTTACCAGATGTCCCTAGTAGCTAGCAAATTGTGAATTTGAGTAACAATCTTGGCTTCACAACCTGCTATTAGAAAGCACGTCCCAGCACCTCCTTAACTGAAGTAACCAATAACACAGAGAGAATTTGGCCTTGAAACGCATAGAATAATAGAATCATTTCAGTTGAAGAGGACACTTAAACATCATCTAGTCCATTTCCTCTGCAATGAACATGGACACCTACAGCTCAATCAGGTGCTCAGAACCCCATCCAGCCTGACCTTGAGTGAAATGGGACATCCACTGCCTCTCTAGGCAACCTGTGCCAGTGCATCACTGGGCTTATTACAAATTTTTTTTTCCTTATACCCAATCTAAGTCTCTCCTTTTGCCATCTGCAAATGAGAAGATAGCCAGGTATATTCTCTGCGAAGAATCCTCTGCTTAAGCCCACATTTGTGGGTTGCATCTACCACGCCACCCTATGAGGAGTATGGGTTGGCAGCTCCTTGCAGAAACTTTTGCTGGTCTCCTGCTGATCTTGGGCACCTTGCAGCTGGTGAAAATCACTGTTAGAGTTACTTTGTCAGCCTGTCCAGAGCTGTTAACTCTGCAAAAATTAACCCAGGTGAATATCTCAGCCAAGTGTGTGTGCTGTGTGGAGTTCAGAGCTGGCATATCTTAATATGCAACACTTGAGCCTTCAAACACTTTCATGAGCTGATGCCTCACTCCCCTTTCCCTGTTAAATGTCAGCCAGGCCCACGGCTGCAGCCTGGCTCTGGTTCGAGGCAATGCAGATCATAGCCTGGAAGCTGAAAAGCACCTCAGAATAAAAGGCTCTCAGATTGTCTGCCAGTGCCTCGTGCAATGAAATACAGTTCAGCTCATAAAACATCGAAGGTATGTCAGTGTGAAGAGAAAAAAGGGTAAAGCTGGAAAAGAAGCATTGATAGCAGCCAGGAAAATGTAACTCCTTCTACTTAATCTTTCTTTGCTCCTTCTGAACTTGAAGCTTTCTTTTGTTGGAGAAAAAAAATAGAAAGAAGGTCTATAAAGGTGTGGGACCAAATACGTCTCTGTTGGCCACATCTTAAGGAATCATATGCATCAAGTGCTGAAGTCCTTGACACCCTTTAACACCCTTCCCCACATGCTATCTCTGAAATTCCTTCACCTCTCCTCTTCCAGCTGTTGGGACAGTAGCTGTGAGCTGTGTTTGGCCATCTTGCAGGTATAATACTTGCTCTGGGCTATGTAGGAGATGGTAGTTGTACATTCTGTGGCATGTTTCAACCCAAATGTTGACTGGGAGTTACAAGCTATGAGGGGTAAAGGTGAAGGGAAAGGCAGATCCCTTAAGCCCACACAGCCAAATGAGCTCTGCCCTAGGGAGCTAGAGCAGAAGTGAGTCAGCTTATCCTCCTGTTTTGCTCCTCAGAGCCTCAAGCAGAGGCTCACATGCGCTGAGTCGACTAAATTGTTCTCCCAGGACAACAGATCTCAGAGCTGCCCTCCTCCCCCTCTGCCCACAATCCCACCTCCCCACCAAACTCAATGCTCAGCGATGTCCCACCAAGCGTGGCATCCCCTCAGACAGTGCCCACCACTGTGCCCAGCTGCAAAGGGTGAGCAACAATGTTTTACATCCCTTCTTGCCACCTGAATGCAACACACAACTGCTTGACATGGGACCACGAAGCTTCTCCCAGCTCTGCATCCCTGCTTGTTCTCTACGGGCCTCTGCCTGGCTCTGCTCCACTAATGTTCTCTGTGTCATACCGAAACCATCAGCCGGCACCAGTGCAAATGTCTACTGAGACCAGCAAGCAGTGGGTCAAGAGTGCACCTAGGAGACCGTGGTGTAAATAACTGACTCCATCTGCTTTGGGTCAGAACAGCTCCAACTCATCAGAGGGAACCAAAGAGACTTCATGGGTGGGGAATGAGCTTTCTGTGTCCATCCAGAGAGTTGGCACTGGAAGAAGCCAAACAGGATCGGAGTGTTTATGCTGTCAGGCTCTGAGGTATTCATCTTCATCCCAAAACACATTCCTCACAGAACACTTCTGTGCTTCAAGCTGCATCATTGGGAGAACTAAGAAAGTTGAATTTGGGGAGGAAGACAGGGAGACGTCCTGCTTTGCATACTGAGCATTGCTGGTGTTCAGGACATGTAGGCAACAGGGAGAGGCTCCTCTTCCTTACCCTTCCCTGAGGTAGTTTTGCCTCTAAACAGTCTTCAGCTTTGAAATTCCAGGCTTCTATTTCTCTCCTCAGTGTCCACCCAAACATTTCTGTGAGAGACTTGGGATTTTGGATGCCCCAACAAATTGAGCTTTGCCCAACAAGGAGCTCCTATTGTGTCCCAGGACAGTGCTGTGCTCAAACCACCCATTATGTCCCTACAGTTTTTCTCAGGTTGGTCCCTTCTGAAATTAAGTCAGCACAAAATTCAATCGAATTCTGCAAGTGTGGGCACAACTGAGTTTATTCTCATGCAATGCTCCTTTTGTTCCACAAACTGCATATCTTTCAGCCTTCAGGCTAGCCAGACCGTATTCCTTTTTTTTTTAGCTAATTTGCAGCTTTCATGTTAGACTCCAACAACTGTGATTCATTTTTCCTTTGCACCAGTGATGTTTACAGCTCCTTCCACCCAGATCTACCACATCATTTTAACTGTTATCAGTGTAACGATGGGGGCAGAAGTTTGGATGTGCAGAGGAAAAATCACTAGCATGAAAAAATACCAGTGCGTTCCCACAGTCCTGGCTCCTCTCCTCTTCTGCTGATGGAACATCCAGGGGACTTACAGCCCTATCAACTCATGGACCTGAAGGCGACCACAACTGGATGGGAGTGTATACAGAGCTCTAAATGTCCCTTAGTGTGTCACTGAACAAAGTGAATTCAGTAACAGTGATATTGAGATATCACTTACCATTTCCAACAGAGACCAATGAGAAATGTCCTTCTGGGTGTGTTGTCACAGAGTCTTGCTCATGAGTTTATTAGTAGTACATGGTCCAAATTTTTGCAGCATCTTTAAGTCTTGATCTTGAGTTGTCCCAGATGGTAAAAAGATCCCAGATAAGAAAATAATCTGTTCCTATTTCACTGTTTCTAGTCTGTTCCTCCATAGAGGGAAGGATAAGTGGCTTCGCTCCTTGTGTGACGGGAAGACTTTGATTCAGTTTGGTGCCACAGGCTAATGAAATCAGAGTGCAAATGAACGCTTCGACCTCCTCTAAAACAAAGACACTGAGTGATGGAAGAAGCTGAGCTACCTGGAAATACCGTGTTCAGTACTAGAGTGCTGTGTTCAGTTTTGGGCACTGAGGCCTCAGAGCTTGTTCAGAGAAGGGCAACGAAGCTGTGAGGTGTCTGGAGCATAAGTCTTATGGGGAGCAGCTGAGGGAACTGGGATTGTTCACAAGGTGAGGGGGGACATCACTGCTATCTACAGATCCCTGAAAGGAGGTTGTGATGAAGTGGGGGTTGGTCCCCTCTCCGTAGTTACTAGCAATAGGATTAAAATGATCTCAAGATGTGCAAAGGAAGGTTGGTTCAAGTTGGATATTAAAAAAAAATTTCTTCTCTGTAAGGCTGGTAAAACATTGTAACAGGGTGTCCATGGAACTGATGGAGTCACCATCCCTGGAAGTGTTCAGGAACCATGAAGATGTGGCACTGATGGACATTAGTGGGCATGGTGGGGATGGTTCAATGGTTGGACATAGTGATCTTAAGGTTCTTTTCCAGACTTAATGATTCTATGATTCTATGAAGAGATATCCATCCTGCTCCATCAAGGAGAACAGCACAAAACAAAGGAAGATGAGGTTTAAAGGCAGTATTTTTTGCCTCGTGACTCCTGTGGGTCCTGGCTGTCAGCTCCTGGCTGCTCCTTACATAAACCTCTGAAATTTCGAAGGCAGCAAAACTGAGAACCTCACAAAGCCACTGCCTCCTGGAAAAGAGAGTTTGGAAAGGCACCAGATACCAGGAAATTATTTTTAGGAAAAAATCAGATGACAGTGAGAGGTATCCTGGGTGGAGGAATGGAGTTTTAGGGAGTTTGTGCTTCCTTCTTGTGCTTTAAGGATTGTGTGAGCCAGAGGGAAATGAGGAAACTGATCCTTATACCATCCGGAGTGGTGGCTGCCATGAGTTCCTGCAGAGAGGGGTGGAGAAGAAACATTGCATGGCACAGACTTTACTGGATCGACAAATCTGGCAGCAATCAGGTTTCCTTGGGATGCTCATCCAATCCTTAGCCCAAATACTGGCTGATTCAGGAGGAAAACTTCCATGACTTCCATTTATCTCTCTTGCAGTCCTTGTGTCTGACAGTGTGACGGTGCTGTGGTTGGAGGACGCATGTAATGAAGGCCTCAGAAAGATGTCCCTTCTTCAGAGCTTTGTGTTTCAATGTCACATGTAAGGGATAGCACAACTGCCTGGGTGCTCAGCAGGGAAGCAGGGCGGCCAAACTGAGCTGAGATACAGCCTCAGGAGGTGGGGAAAACTGGGGACAGATGGTCCTAGTGTGAAAATATTACCCTTGGAGTGTGAAACTAGAGAGAGGGGGGGAAAGTGATAGCAAATGGTACTCCCCTCCAGGTCCACTTAAACATCAAGGGATGCTTGCATGAGGCTGGAACGGATCCAAGCCAAAGCACACTGAAGTCAATAGGAGGTGCTGCCTTGCTTTCTTATGGTGAGAGATGTGAGATTTGAAGGGTTACACAGCCAAATATTTCAAAACAGCAGCCAGAAAACTCCAGCTATGTGAGATTTTGTTTGAGTTGTTTCTGGTGGTATTGAAGCAAACCTCCCCATGGTTATTGGATTTGTAGGGCTCCTTCATTCACCTCCTTGGTCCCACACTTTTCCCACTTGGGTGAGATCAGCAGGACGTGGTAGGGATGCACCTAAAGGCTGAAATTGCAGATCTATTTACCCTGCAGATCTCTGCAACATGCAGAAGTTGAAAAGGGCTGGGATTTCTGTGTCCCTCTTGCTGCAGGACTTGCATTTAGGCCTTGTTGAAGAAATAAGGGCTGTGGAGCAGCCTAAGACCCAGATATGTTATTGCCTGTTAGGTTTTTCCTCTTTGGAGTGCAAATACACCATAACTTTTTGTCCTGTTTGCTCTCCAGCCCACATCAATAAGCAGAGACATCCACCCCACTGAGGCGTCAGCCCCTGAAATGCATAAATCTTCACCTCATTTCAAACACTGCTTTTAATGTGATATTGCTTCTATTTCACAACAGTGCCTCTTCTTTTCTTCCCTCCCACATACCAGCTATAAAACCCTTTTCATATTTGCTCTTCCCCATCCTGTGCATGATCTCCTGAGACACTGAAGCCTTCAAAGGTTTTCCAGCTGGAATTAAAAAGATGGGAATCTGAATGAAAAAGAGGTGATGCATTGGCACAGGCTTCCCAGGGAGGTGGTGGAGTCACCGTCCCTGGAGGTGTCCAAAAAACATGGAGATGTGGCACTGAGTGACATGGTCAATGGCCATGGTGAGGATGGGTTGAGGTTGGACTTGTTGCTCTTAGAGGTCTTTTCCAATCTTAATGATTCTATGATTCTGTGTTTCTATGCACCCATACCTGATCCACAAACAGCTGGAGAGGTGAGCACTGCTGCTTCTCATTCTCCTCTCCTGGCCAGTTTCTTTCTGTTTCTCTCTGCAAAAAGCACATTGGGGATGAGTGGTGGTATCCACAGGAGCTTTGATTATCTTCTGCAGGTGCGTGCAGGATCCAAGCAAGCTGACTTTTATGTGCCCACCTCATTTAGCATGACTCACTCTGGCAAGGGTCTTCTCCTGCATAATGGAGGTCCAAAAGTGCCTGTTGGCTTTGGCACGAGTTAAAGGGCCAAGGCTCATCACTCTTCTTCTGGAAGCAGTCAAGAAAGCTGGATTATGCTTTTCTCATATTTTGATAGAAAAGGTAGATTATTTTTCTCCTCAGAAGCTTCTGGGTAACAAAACAATCTCCCTGTCTGCATCCCAGGTCCTTGCAGAGACCATCTCCAGATAATTGGGATTGAATCTCTCTTTTTTTGCCAGTGCCCATTCTCTTTTAGACACGTAGTTGAGAAGTGGCACAAACTTTTCTGCCTCTCCTGCATCATCTCTGTATGGAGTTGTGAGCGCAGCTGAAAGAATGCCAGCAAGTGGGCGAGCTCATGAGAAGTTTCCATGGAAGATGTGGCATTAAAGCCCTTTAGCCTTTGATGGCAATAGCATCCCTGAGCCCTTGCAGCTTTGCTAGGAGTGTAATGAAACTGGAATGGAGCAGCAGTCTATATGCAGCAAAGGAATTTGAGACATTACGCCAAGGGTGGATTAGGGTTCAATGGGTCCCAGATCCAGCCAAATATTGCCCTACCAGAAGGAATATTTCCCGGCCTCCCAGGATGTTCTCTTTAGTCTGTAAATAAGTGGAATGGCCAAAAGCTTAATATAACCACCTTAATATGTGATGAAATGATATGAAGTGGGTCTTTTTTCTTTTATTCTTTCAGCTGGGCCCTACACAGCCTGTGGTTGTAAAAAACACTGCCTGATGCTTTCACAAAGCATTTTCTCTTCCCCACCACTGATTTCCAGTTGTCATTCCAAGATTTGGGCTCAGTTCCTGGGAGCACTCAGCCTGAAATCTTGTAATCCTGAATGTATTCAAGCAACCGAGTGCACAAATGACTCATACCTGTAGAAGAAGGATGAGACAAAAGACACGCTGCTCGTCACCTGCAGATTTCTGATCCAGACATCCTGCAGCCCTGGGAAAATTTGGACCAGGCTTCTTTGCAGCTGTCAGCTGCCTCCATAATTGCCTATACCTACAGTCTTGCTGCAAATAGCTTGGCATACTGGGGAAATTCTGAACTGCATCTGAACATCCTGGACCAGGCTCATGTCATGGCACAAATTCTAGCTCTACTTAAAGGCTTTGCCATTTGGTTGCAGGCAGGTCATTAGTAAGCTTTCTGCTGTGCTGCACTGCAACATAATCACCTTCCTTTTCTTTTTTAAAATTTATTTATTTTTTCTTGAAGGTAGAGTAAGGGATTCCAGGGCTTTTCTCTTTTGCAGCTACAGAGCTAATTTTCTGTGTTGAAAAAAGTAGTGGAAGAAGACAAAAGACCCAATAACTACATCTGGGGGAAGGGATGGAGTTGGTAATGACTTACAGGGCTGTGAACCAGCAGCACAGAACAATAAGTCCCAGGCAGAGAATTTTAAAATAAATGAAGTCCAGTCTATGCTGGCCCAAGGGCTTGGAAATAAATGATAGAATCAGTCTGAGAGAGAAATCTCATGACTAAAAATTAATATCTGATGCCGGCTCTGTGCAAAAAAGCTCGCAGGGAGCAAAATTTCACATCCTTGCAAAGCTCTGAGTGGTGGTGATCGCACTTCCCAGGAGGACATCTGTGGTCTGGGGTGGCCTGGAGACAGGTTGTGTGCAGGAGAGCTGGTGCTGCTCCTACTCCTGCTGCGATGGCCCCAGGGCATAAGAGCCCACATCCATGGGGTGTCATGGGTTATGGTGGTCCCCTGGCCTCGGGGAACAGCCAAGCACATTAGTTGGCATCAAGAGACATCGTTCATCTGGCCTCTCCCCTGCAAGTTTTGGTATTCAGGCTCATTTTGTGGTGACATGTGGTTTTGTTTTCCACTGTTTATGGTGGTGTTTTGTGTGCTCTGTTAAGAAAAGGAGCTGCATCTACAGATGATGGATGTCGTCCCGCAGTGTAAGAGAAGAGTCTGATTACTTTAAATTTTATTTCAATGCTATGCAATCTCTCCATTTGGCATCATTAAAGACACAGCCTCGAACAACTTTTAGCTGTGATTGAAACATAGCATTTTCTGGGAATAGAGAAGATGAGTCGGTTCCATGAGAAACCTCAAGGATATGTCAAGTCTAATGGTATTAAAGAGGACATATAGGAATGGTAAAGAAAAAAAATATCTACCTCTTCACTAATGTCTTCCACCTGGAGACTGCTCCATCTCAAACATCTCTGCTGCAAACCACCTTCATTCCCCTCTTAAAAAGTGCAGAAATGAAGTGAGAGAAATCAGGTTGGATATTAGGGAAAATTTCTTCTCAGAAAGAGTGGTGATGCATTGGCTCAGGCTGCCCAGGGAGGTGGTGGAGTCACCATCCCTGGAGGTGTTCATGGAGCATGGAGATGTGGCACTGAGGGATGTGGTCAGTGGGCATGGTGGGGATGGTTTGGGGATGGACTTGATGCTCTTAGAGGTCTTTTCCAACCTTAATGATTCTATGATTCTATGATACACCTTTTCTCCTTTCATTGCGTTGGTCTGTCTTAGTGAACTGCTTAACACAACCAGCTTGCCCAGGTAGGACAGGGATTGTTTGATGGCAAGGATTCAAAGTAAATACAAACAGCATGAGTAATAGGGAAAGGCTTTTCCTGAGCCAACTTTCCCCCACTGCATCCAAGGCAGCATGGGATCGATGGCCAGCTTGGGATAATGAGATTTACTGTGGATGTTGGAGGCAAGAGCCAGAGACTTGCTGTGGCTTTCTTCTCCTCCCACGATGCTGTCTGTCCTCAGACACCAAACTGTCCCTGCAATTTTGGGATTTTTTTGCCCCAGTGTTTCTGTCTCAGCCCAGAAGCACCGTGAATAGCAGGATGTGTTCAACCTCAACACTGGGAGGCTCTGACAGCATTGTGCCTTTGGTAGATGTGGCTTCATGTCGCTCCCTGAGACTATCCAGAAGAGCGACATTTCATCCTCCAAAATAAAAGCAAAATTAATGACCCCCACTCACATTAACTTTGGAAAGAAATTCATGTGCACCCAAACCCTCTGAGAATGTTCTGTTTTCCATCTAGCTCTTCGTGCAGTCATAACCAACTAAACTACTTTATGTGCCCTTGGAATCTGGCCCAGAAAATGTGTGGTTTCTTAAAATATATATGTATACACTACTTTAATACCAGCCAATACCTTCTGAAATGTAGGTGGCCAGAAAGGCATTGGCCGATCTTTTCCTATTACATATTTCAGAAATGAGTTGACATTCGTATATAAATTCTGCATGAACTTCATGGGGTTTTAGTAGCAATATTGAAAGGGAATGTCAACAACCGCTTAGCTGCTAATATGGGCTGGAGATAATAACGAAGGTAGCCGGGCAAATCGTACTTCCAGGAAATTTTGTCAGTTATGCAGAAGTGGAACAGCTTGAAAAAAAATATATAATCTTGATTTCTTTTCATGAAAGAAGTAGGTACTGTGAGGCCGAAAGGAAATTTGAAAATGGATGTATAGGGCCCTAATTTACTTTAATATTTCCTGTGTAAAGTCTTAAAGTTAAAGATTGATTTTTCCAATAAACATTACAAGCATAATGACCTGGAGGTATGATTGCAGATCACGTACCAGATGGAAAGCAATGGAAAAATAGCTACTGCTCTTAGAATATGCTTTGTCTTTTTTCTTTTTCCTGCGAGAAGCTGCAATAGACTGAAAGAAAAGGATCAAACTCTGAAGTATGCAGTAAGAAAGTCTCCACTTACTGTGTACGAATAAAGATGGAAGAATTTGGCCCAGAAACCAGCTCTCGTAGGAAAGGATGCTGAGAACACATATATCAAATTTAATTGAAATTTCAAGGGGATTTCCGATACACAAATTGCATTTATAATTTGGTCCCAGCATCACAAGTAGAGTAATCATAAAGTTTTGCTCAAAACTTTTATTTTCCCAGCCAAAGGAAGTGTAACCCTCACTGAAATTAAAACTTCTTTCAAAGCCCTGACTTCAGCACAATCCTGCTCTAAAACTGAGCAGGCACACTCAGACAATGTCCAGGAGCTGTGTGTCTGCACCTTCACAGAATGGAACACTTTGACTTTCCTTTTTTCTTATTTTTTTTTTCCCCTTCATTTTTCATGCAGCAGACAGTGTTTTTATACAAGAAAACATTAAGAGCTCAAAGGGATGGATTTCAAATGAAATTAGGTGGTTTTCTTGAACTCCTTAACCTTTTTTTTTTTGTTTTTATATAGAGATATAGATAGAGATATACGTGTATATCTGTATCTATCTATGCATCTATGTATCTACTTATCTATCCATATATCCATTCATCCATCCATCCATCCATCCATCCATCTGCGTATCTATCCTATCTCTCTGCCTACCTCCCTATCTATCTACCTATCCATCCATCCATCCATCCATCCATCCATCCATCCATCCATCCATCCATCCATCCATCCATCCATCCATCCATCCATGCATCTTTGCATCTATGTATCTACCTATCTGCCTGCCTGCCTGTCTATCTATCTATCTATCTATCTATCTATCTATCTATCTATCTGCCTACCTACCTATCTATCCATCTATCTCCCTGTTTTTTTCTGGTATGCTTGCACGTTTGGATTTCAAGCTATGGGAGCATCAAAGGCTGTCCTTCTGGATTAGTCCTAATTTCCAACTTAGATCCGCTAAAAAAAGTGTGAGAGAGATTCTGTTTTCTAACTGCTTTCTCCAGTTAGGAGCAACCAATTTGGAATGGAGCAGCAAAACCAAGGGCAGGTAAGAATGATGGCAAACAGCCATCACTCAACAGACCAAGGTCACCATTTGTATGAGGCAGCACTCCCATGGTCACTGCAGGGAACTAAGAATCAGCATATGCCCCTGATTACACTCTCCAATGGCCAAAGTTTGCAAATACATTGCTATGTGTCCATATTTATTTTGTGCAGCCTTCTGACACAATGCTCCTTTCCTGAAGGAATAATAACCCGTGCTCCTGGGTGGATGCACAGGATGTATTCTTGCACCTGCAGCCACTGAGCCCCTGCTCCCTTACAGCTGCTGCTGGTGACTTTAGCACCTTCTTTTTGGACTTTTGTAAAGGACATCTTTGTGTTTGGCTCAGCCAGATGATTGTTGCGAGGATCAAAGAGCCCACGTCTCACCACTCGATGTTCCTCCACCATGCCACCCACTGTGCCATGTTGGATGTGTTGTCATCTCTCTATGACATCAATCATAGAATCACAGACCCGTTTAGGTTGAAAAAGACCACTCAGATCACCATGTCTAACTGTCAATCCATCCCCACGATGCCCATGGATCATGTCCCTCAGTGGCACATCTCTAGGGTTCTTGAATACCTCCAGGGACGGTCACTCCACCACCTCCCTGAGCAACCTGTCCCAATGCATCACCACTCTGAGAAGAATTCACATTCTGAGAAGAAATTTTTCCTGACATCCAACCTGTTTTCTCCACTGGGCACAGAGACCCTTTGAGCTGCATCTGACAAATGGTCCTCCCAAGAGTTACCTTGGTGTGTGCAACAAGAGAGCTGCAAAGGTACCTGTGTGCAGCATGCAGAGTGCTCCTAGAACATCTTTCCAAGTCCATTTTGGCTTTTGTTGGGTTAAGGGTATAACGTGACATCTCCCCCTACCTTGTCCCACTCCCCAGTCATGGTGTGAAGATCAATGACTGTTGCTGAACAATCAAAGACTGCGAACCTCGTCACGGGAGGGAAGAGTGCAAAGGGAATAGGTGAAAACACCTATTGTTTCCAGAGAGCTTAGAGAGTATTTAAAATGTAACAATGGAATCTGATTCCTTCTGAAAACCTCCAGAGCACTTAAAAATGGGAATCCGGTCTCTCGCCCCCTCTCCGCCCCATATGCATGAAATGTATAACAATAGGAACTCTGTTCCTACGGGTTCCCCTACAAATGACCCCTGGAAAGCATCAACTGCTTCCTGTAGGCTCCTGCCATCATCCCTTCCCTAGTAATATCTGCATCTGCTTCCAGATCCATAATCACATTTCCTTAATTGAGCTGTGAAGCAGGATTTACATGACTCCATTTAGATTTCGTCGCTTGCCAATAAGGAGATAGTTATTTCAATTTAGATGCAAGGAACATGAGATTCTGATCTAAAGCAGAATCTAATATCTGATAGTAGGTGCCTGGCTATAGGTGATAATTTAAGATGAGCTTATGGAGCCCCTGTAATTACATTTTCAATGCGTGCTTTGTTGTGGTTACCAGGTAACTGCAAAGTGATTACATGAATATTTATGCTTGGCAGGTTAGACATTGCTGATACACAGGATTAGCATCATTTTTTTCCTCCTTGTAATTCTTTGAGTGAATATCTGGGACTCACATCAGGATAAAGGCGCCTCATCAGTGAAAAAAAAACCACTAATGCCATGCTCCTTATCTGAGATATTAATTTGCTTTTCCCTGAAGCATTGGTGCACTTGTGTTTTGTAATACTAATCGGTCTTTCCTTCCTCTGTGATACATCCTTGGATAATTTACGTCAGGTTGGAAATCTCTGATCTTGCTTTTGTAGAGGTTGTGCAACACGCTGTGTAGGACCATCCCCACCAAACCTACACCTGTACTTCTCTACGTGTTTGTGCATGGACACTTGCTGTGGTTTAGCCTGATTTCATTTGGGAATATACTTATAGAAAGGGGACAAAGGAAGAAGTCACATGTGGGAGACGAGGGTGTGAGGCTGCAGTGTGTCATATTGACCACGTGGTAAGCATGAGGTAATGGGAGGTGAAGTCATGGCCCTTAATTAGAGAGAACTGGCTCATGCTTACTGTGGTATGGGACCATGTGCACAGCACTGTCCTCCAAACTGCCCACATGCTGCAGGCTTGTGTCCTGTCCAGATCCGTGACTCGTGGTCTGTGGATCTCAACTAACATTAGTGTGGGGTCTTACCTTTTTATAACTGAACAAATCTGAGGGTAGCATGGACCTCTGGGGAGTCCATCTGGTCTTCTCCCCATCCTCAATGTTCTAATGCCACAGTAAAAGCTATCTGGGGGAGGAATTGTAGAATCATTTGAGTTGGAAGAGACCTTTAAAGGCCACCCGGTACAACTTCCCTGCAATGAATAGGGGCGCCCACAGCTCAGTCAGGTGTTCAGAGCTCATCCAGCCTGACTTTGAACATCTCCAGGGATGGGGCATGCACTACATTTTTGTCCAAACCCAAACTGTTCCAGTGTTTTGCTACCCTTTTGCAAGTTTTGGAGGTGTCCTCTTGTCTGGCTCCCACCTGACAAAATGAGCATCAAGTGGCAGCTGGGATGTAGGTTTTGAGAGCAAGAACATGATGTCCAGTGGCCACCCCATCTATGCCTTCTATTCTGATCAGGCAGTGACAACCAAAACAGCTGTCTCTGCCCCAGAGCTTGTTTTTGTTTTTGTTTTTCATCCACAGATCACTTCTTTTGGAAACACATTTTGATGCGAAAATGGGGACTGTTTGCAAAACCACACATCTTTTGTTCTTCCCTATTCCTCCCAACCCCATCACCACTCAGTAACTGCTAACAGACGCAGTAGACAGGAGAGGACAGGCAGGAAGGGTGTCACAGAAGCACCCTACCTGCAAAACTTCAGCTGAAAATGAGAAACTGACTTTGTCCCTGATGGCTACATCTACAAGAGCCAATGCAACACCGTCCAGTGCTTATGGCTAAGATGCCCTAAAACTATATCCTCCCTTCCAAACCATGTGCTGAGAAAGGCCTTTAGTTGCAGAAGAGCCTTTGCTTTCCTTAGGGAGGGAATGCTGAGGAGATCAGCAGTGGAAAGGAAGCAAGATCCATTCAGTCAGGAGGAATAACACAACCATGTTCCCAGGTCATGAAGAACAAATGGGGCTCAAAATGAGCTTGTGCAGCAACTACCTTTAGATCTCACACTGTAGCAGCAGAACCCATGGATGCATTACACAAAGCACAATGCAATTGCATTTAATTATTACAATCCAGGCTTAATCATTCCATGGTTGGGCAGGATTTTGGTGGCCAGTGGTTTCAGAAATGACTTTTATTTTGCTGCTGTTTGCAAGCGGACTGCTCTTGGCACACAAAAACAGCCTATATGCAAAACACGGATCTGCAAAACAAGCAATGGAGATGAGAGCTTGGGGTCTGATTTATTTCTGAAGGCTCTGCATGGAGCTTTCAGAGTGCGGAAACCTGCACCAAAGACAGAGGAAATGATTTGAAGGGAGTCAGCTTCAAAGCAGAAAAGAAATCATTTGCTGAATGTTTTAGATACTGTTGATGTTCTCAAATTTAAGGCATTAAAAGAAACCATTTCTAGCAGCAGAGCTGCGAGCAGGAGCCATGTCTTTGATCTGGATCTGCACACAGTGGGGTGGGGTCCATGAATTACAAGGAAACGTAATGCGCTGTCATTCTTAAATAAAAACACACTTGCTAATTAAATTGAGGCCCAGTGACCAAGTGACTGGTCTGTGCATTTGGAAATCTCAATCCTGTGCAGCTTGGGGTAAGTCACTTAACCTCTGTGTTTCTGAGTTCCCCTCCCCAAAGCTTCCCTGTCTACCGATGAAAAATTAAGTATGATTTACTCAAACTGCAGGAACATATTTCCCTCATTCATCAGGACTTGGACTCTGATATGAATCAGACCTGCACCCCCTGATGTAGAATATGGTTGGCTTCCACATGCCTGCAGGCAGCCAGGCTGCTGTCTGGGCTGGGGGCTTACAGAGGTCTCCACTGGTCATCATGGAGTCAAATTTGGAGGCCCAAATGTTGGAGGATTGGGGTCAAGAAAGGAGCATGTTCCCAAGAGACCATGCAAACACTTCATCTACCCTTCTTCAACTCCCACACCATTAACTTCCCCAAATGATGTCTTGACTTGGCCAGGATCTTCATCTAAGCAATGGTAAATTGTCATGCATTAGCCTAATTCATCCTGGTTATATCAGATTGACACTACTTGCATATCAGCCCACATGAAGGCCAGAAGCCCACTTGAAACCACAGCTTTAGGTGGGCTGCTGAATATCTGGGAATCCAGCAGATCATTTATAAAAGTTGTAGATCATCATTAAAAACAAAACAAAACAAAACAAAACAAAAAAAAAACAAGAAGAGCAATATCTTGCTCATGAAATCAGCAAATTATTTCAGTAAGAAGAGTAAGAGATTATCCCTGACAAAGTGAAATGATAGATTACTAATGAGACAATAGATATTAAGTAGAACAGACAAAGCAGTAGATTGGATTAAAAGTGGTGGTTGGCCATGGTCTTGTTAAGGGGGTTTGTACAGTGCTGTTTTTCTGCCATTGGAGTATGTAGGTTGAAAAATGTCGGGATACCCCAAATCCTATCCAGCTTCTGGCATGGAAAAAGTCTCTCTGCCTGAAGAGAAATTGGGTGGAGAACTGCAGCTCCCCTGAAGAGACAGTTTAATGGCAAGATGCTCCTTTTCAATACGTGGTAACACAATTGATAGGACTCAAAAGTTTGCATGCAAATGCCTCCACTGAAATATTCCCAGCGAACTGTCCAGGAGTAATGGACTTCCTCATTTCAGTTTCCTCATTTCAGTTCATGGGGGACAGTTCAGGACTTTCCTCATTTCAGTTCATGGGGATCAGATCTCCAAGATAGGCACTGAGAATGAAATGTAAACACCTCCTTTAGGGTCAGCTGAAGGGTTTTTGGCTTTCTCTGTCCCTAAAGACAAACCTGTGATTCTGTGGGCTATTCCTTAGCAGAACAGACCCTAAACAATCTATGCAAGTCAGCACTGAAGCCAGTGAGGAGAAACGTGAGCTCTTATTTAACTGTCACAGCACAACATCAAGC
>NC_136813.1:2524992-2539992 GCF_951394365.1 Tetrao urogallus | reverse complement strand
GGTGTCCCTGTGCATTGCAGGGGAGTTGGACCAGATGACTTTCAGGGTCTCTTCCAACTCAAAAGATTCTATGGTTCTATTTAAATAAACTAATTTTGTGCCAACTGCCTGAGTAAATAGTGTCAGGTAAATATTGGTGTCTCCCATGTGGTCGTCTAAATCAGAGGATGTACATAACCCTGACCCATGGGAATGGCCTGAGGGATGCGAGCAACGTGATGTGATTTGGGGGAGATGGGGAGGATCTGGAAAGTAAAACCTCAAACTCAAAAGCAGCATTTTAAAACCCCAAAACACTTCAAAGCGTGTGGCGTCCCAGCGCTGGGTTCTTTCTGAAAGCACAGTTAAGCCTTTGTGTTGCGCTGGGAGGAAAATGCAACAAGTCATGTTATGCTGGGAGAGGGCCAGGCCTGGTTGTAGGGATGGGGCTGTTTGCTTGCTATCTCTTGGGAGCAAAATATGCTGGTAGGTGTCCCCGTTCATTGCAGGAGAGTAGGACTAGATGACTTCTGAGGGTCCTTTCCAACTCAAAGGATTCTGTGATTGAATCCCCCTGGATGCATCAGGACGGAGCGCTGTGTTTTCCAACAGAAAGCCTCATCTGGGAGGATGCTCCACATGTTCCTATACTTTGCCCCCCTTCCCTCTCCTCACATCTGTGTGTGCTTCCTAGCAAAAATCAACCACCACAACCTCCCATCTCATTTTGGGGTGATTCCAATAGACTGAGTTATTATTGCAACAGCTGCCTTCGCTCCCCATTAAAAAGCTCCCTCTGCTAAGGAGCTAGCACTGAGCAAACGCTCTTAGACCCCAAAACTGTGCAAAGAGCTGCATACCTGGCGGCAGCGCAGCCATACCTTCCTCCACATAAACCAAAAGCTGATTTTCCCCCAGGATTCAGGATGTTGTTTTTTTAATCCAGCATAAATCACCCCTTTCCCACTGCCTCTCAGCCATTATCACCCAACAAAACGTCCATCCATCCATACCATGGGTACCAGGGGACACAGCCACCCTGCAACACCCAACCCTAGGAGTAGTGGCCACGCTCCTCTCCCATCCTCCAACCTCTCCACGTGTTTTGTGATGTGGATTTGTGTCGACAGAGCGAGACGCCCGGCTCTCTCCTCCTGACAAACACGTCCCACGAGGACAATGATGGAGTTCCTGCGAAATTTTTACCGCTGACCTTTTTCCTCCCCAATGGAGAGGGGAATGCGTCTCCGAGCAAAGGCTGGGGACAGCAGAGAGCATGTTCTAACGTTGGAAAATGTGACTGCGCCTTTGTGGAATGCCAGGTTTTTTTCCCCCCTTTTTCCTTCCCGTTTCTTCCCACCCTCCACCCCCCCCCCCCCCCCAACACACACCGTAAGAAAAACACCGTGCTGAAAACTTGAAAATTTAAAGCGAAAAATTGCAGTCTGCTCCCCCCACACCCCCCTCCCTTCTCTCCCCAGCTCCGTCTGAACAAGCAGCCAAGCTGTTAAATGCTTTTACCTGCTGTGTCCAAGTCAAAAGTTAAATAATGTGTGAATGAATGGGGAAAGAAAACAAGAGGCAGAGAGGGAGTGCAAGAGAGAGCCCCTCTTACAACTAGATAATTGTTACATTATGAGAAACAAATAACACGCTGCTCCTCTCCGGCTCTGTGTCCGTGACATCTTGACAGGTACATCTGAAGTTAATTATGTGGCTCTCATTGCCTTTCACCCCGCTGTTGGAGCCGGACCCTGCAAACACACGCCAATGGAACTGTGGAGTTACCACATCTTTTCTTCCCAGGGTTTGTTTGCTGATCCACTGTGCTGGAAAGCTTTGGCTATTTGATCCCATACATTCTGAGAAGGCTGATGGAGCTGTAGGTGTCCCTGCTGATTGCAGGAGAGTTGGACCAGATGGCCTTTAAATGCAACTCAAACGATTCTATGATTCCCAGTTTCATAGGGATGCTGGTTTCCATCACTATCAAATCATCTTCAGCCCATCTCAAGCCACCCACCAACCCTTCACTAACTCACCTATCCTACGTTCTTCCTTGTGGCATGGTGTTTCTTTAATAATTTTCAGCACAAGTCATTCATTTGATGTGGTGACTGGGAGGCCTCTTAGACATAGAAGGCCTAGAATCATTAAGGTTGGATAAGACCACTAAGATACCCAAGTCCAACCCCAACCCATGCCCACCATGCTCGCTGACCACAGAGCCACATCTCCATGGTTCATGCAACACCTCCAGGGATGGTGACCCCACCACCTCCCTGAGCAGCCTGTGCCAATGCATTATGACCGTTCTGGAGAATAAATTTTCCTTAGCACCCAATCTGAACCACCACTGATGCAACTTAACATCATTACCACTTGTCCTGTTGCTGTTATCTGGGAGAGGAGGCTGGCCCCCCACCTCACTACAACCACCTTTCAGGGTATTGGAGAGAGCAATGAGTCTCACATGAGACTCCTCTCCTCCCTTCTGGACACAGAGAAAAGGATTTGTTTCACCAACATCAGTGACCACGTCTCTCCACTTGCTCTGAACTGCCTTCGTGTTTGTTGCAGTGTTTCTTGTAGGGCAGCTCATCTTTTTTCTCCCATGGCTTCCTTTAGAAGCATATCACAGTGTTCATCTATGTGAATTACAAAGAGAAAATGGATGTCGCTATTCTGAATGAAGGGGACATGCTGAGGAAAGTATTTTGTCAGATATCTCCTGCCCTATGCATAGAAAATTTAGGATGATAAGGCACTGGCACAGGTTGCCCAGGAGACCAGTAGATACCCCATCCCTGGCAGTGCCCTGCACCATGTTAGATGAGGCTTTGTGAATCTGGTCTACAGGAGGTATCTCTGCCCATGGAGGGTATGGAACCTGGTGGACTTTAAGATTCTTGCCAACACATAACAGTCTGTGGTTCTGTGATTCACTCTATGAAATGTGCGGCACACACATTAAGGATGGTAATTCGGCCTCTCTCTGCATATTAATTTTAATATTCCTTTTATAGCGGTTCATGTCCAAAGGGATGAGGATATGGTGGAGTAAAGGGATGATATTGGATTTCCTTCAAACTCTTCCCCAAGACTTGAATTTGTAATGCTTGATCTGAGTTTCTTAAATGGAGGGACTGAAGACAGGAGATTGAACATGCATGGTCCATAATGGGCAGCATCTCTTACTCTGCCTTTGTCAGAAAGGATTATTCCAGAGCCATCCAAGCCAACTCAGCAAGGAAGTTTTATCTGCATTGCTGGCGAGGATGACACCAGAAACTGAGCTTGAGCCCATCCTGATGGTCCTCATCCTCCATCTCATGCCCGACCCTGGGGTGTGAGTTTGAATCTGCCCCATCTCTAGCCCTCCAGCATTATCCCAGCAGGCTTCACACCCTCAAACATCAGGTTTCATGCTAGAAAACACCATGCCGGTGGTCTGCAGCACAGCTTGCATATTATTTCAGACAGTTTAACTTGGCCAAAACACACAAAACGGTTGTTATGTCTTGGGGCCAGAGGGGCAGCATGTGAGCTGAGGGATAGCTGGCAACGCATGCTGCAACTGGGAATGTGCTCCAGATGGGGACAGCCCTTGTGGGGTGGGCACTCCTGGTCTGTATCCTTCAGCCCAGGGGTGTTTCCTAATCCTTTGTTCTTTGACAGTGTGTATATGACCTATGGATCCCACCACGTGGAGACTCTCTGTCTCCTTGCATGGTCTTCATCCACACCCTAACATGACATATACAGTGTTCCTTAGGTAAAGATATCTGGCTACATCACCAGACCATGGAGTGAAACAGCATTGAAAATTTACAATCCACAGCCCCAAGAGATTTTACTTTTAGGCTAGCTATATCCTGGTCCCCTGGACCCATTCTCGGTTGGGATGTGGTATGTAATCCCATGGATCAGGTCTTCTGCTTTGAGTTTATGTGAACCAAGACCTCAGTACAGACGCAGATGCCCTCCCTTTTGAGAGATACAATGATAAAGAAGAGCATGAAAAGCTCTCCCTGTCCCCCAACTCCATGTTGACTTTTACTTCAACTTTGAAGCTCAAATAGAACCCGAAACTTGAAAGAAAACCTCATCCCAAAGCTTCCCAGAAGCAATTTCCCCTCTGTAGTCATAGAGATACCACAAACTGTTTGCTTGGGGCTGGCATACTTTGTTCTGCTCCTTCAGAGATGTTCAGTAGAGTCTCATCTCCATCCCAAACCCTAAGTCCAGGTATTCTTCATCTGCCCAGAAATTTGCTTGGTATCTGCACCCTTCTAATATTGATGTTTCTATTCCCTCAGGCTTCATTTATATAAATGTTGATCAATACTGAAGAAATTCCCATATCTTTGTACTCCAGGGAAGAATTTTGATGAGTCCCTCAGCTGTTAATTTAAATTACATTCTGGATTTACTAAGATCATGCTTTCTGATTTTCTAACTTGGTTGGAAAACTCCCACAATGAAAATAACCAATTGTGAGTAAATAAGCAATGCCACATGCTCCTCAACAAATTTATGATCTGGATACCCTCAAGACTTCTAAGTAAAGACCACATGTATTTGTTTTTCAAACATTTTATTTGGCAGATGTTCCTGGAAGACCAGGGCCCAGTGGTGGAGATGGGAATTGACTGAACAAGACCCACACAAACGAGATTGCAAGCATTCTTAAGAGTCTTGGAGAAAACACCAAATAAAACAGTTTTAAATTAAGTTGAAGGTACTTTATCATGATTTTCTTTTCTTCTATCCCTGAGGGAAAGCACATCTCACAAGATTCTTATGATTCTACTGTTCAAAGACAGAAAAGAAGGGAACACATTTGATGTTCCCTCATCTGAGCAGACCTGCCTCCAGCCTACCACACATTTTTAACATTAGTCCTAAAACCATTCCAGGTACAGTTCTAGATGCTGGAGGGATTTCAGAAATGCGTTTGTACTGCATGCCAAAATACTAAAAGCAGGGCTAGATTGTGTCATCGGTTTTCAATCAAGCCTCTTTATGCTTCTTATTGAAAGTTGCTTAAAAAGTTACTAATAAAATGGTATGGACTTTCCATATAGCTAAAAGCTGAGGTTCCTGAGTGCAGCTGCTGTAGGGGTGCTCTGCTGAAGGACCTGGTTCTCTGGATTCATATGGCAGTAGCAAGGAGAGGAGAATACTTCAACTTTCCTCATTCTTCTTTCCTCTTTTCCTTGTTCTCCTCTCCTCTCCTCTCCGATTTTTTCTTTTCCCTTTCTCTTCCTTCCTTCCTTCCTTCCTTCCTTCCTTCCTTCCTTCCTTCCTTCCTTCCTTCCTTCCTTCCTTCCTTCCTTCCTTCCTTCCTTCCTTCCTTCCTTCCTTCCTTCCTTCCTTCCTTCCTTCCTTCCTTCCTTCCTTCCTTCCTTCCTTCCTTCCTTCCTTCCTTCCTTCCTTCCTTCCTTCCTTCCTTCCTTCCTTCCTTCCTTCCTTCCTTCCTTCCTTCCTTCCTTCCTTCCTTCCTTCCCCTCTTCCTTCCCCCCTTCCTTCCTTCCTTTTCCCCTTCCTTCCTTCCTTTCCCCCTTCCTTCCTTCCTTCCCCCCTTCCCCCCTTCCTTTTCCCCTTCCTTCCTTCCTTCCCCCCTTCCTTCCTTCCCCCCTTCCCCCCTTCCTTTCCCCCTTCCTTCCTCACCTCCTTTCCTCCTCTCTCCTCTCTCTCTCTCTTTCTCTATAGTCAGTCAGCAGGTCCAACTCCAGCAAAAGCACAGCTGCATTGACAAAAAATTTGCTATCAGAAGGAGAAAAGAGCCAACTTAAGTAAGATACAATGCTTTGGGCATTTGGTGAGCACTGCATCATCCCTCTGATACATGAGATGGAGCCCTAAATTCACATATAACAGATGCAAAAGTAGTTCTGGACTCTTCTGTTCTGTTTTTCCAAGCCAGAGTTCCACTTTTCTAAAATCACCCAGCAACTCTTGTAATTATACTGGTCTGAAATGACAAAAGGCCTATTCAAATCCCTCATAGAACAGTGGTAGGGACTGCACTGTCCATCACCTTTGGATGAAGGCGAGACATTTGGATTTATTCTCAGAAAGCTTCTCCAATCCTGGGATGTGATTACAGCACGAGCACTGAGAAGAAGCCACACTTTATTGGTACACTGTGCAAAACCACTGCAGGACAATAAACTTGGAGTCCCACAGTGATGGCTTTACAGCCTCCATCCAGCGCAAAACCTTGCTTTAATATTGCCTTCAAGTAATCTTCAGTGCCTAACATTTACTTAATTCCTCGTTAAAAACCCCAGAGGAAGAATAGGCTTGTCCTAACTTCTTCTGGACTGATGTTCTGAGCTATTAATCTCTAATGTCAGCATATTTTATTAATACTGTAATTTCTGCAGCTGATAGGTAGAATGCTCCATAAGTCACTTACCGTCTGCACTGTGAGCGTGCTGTAAAGGATCTTTCTCCCACAGATTATTGCTTTGATAGATTAGAGGTTTGTACAGCCACAACACCTCATCTCATCAATTCTAGGCTCTCAGGAGGGCCCTCAAGGCTGAGGTATCTGCTCAGCACAAATGTTTTTAGCGGCATCATCCTCACCATGCCCCCATAGGCTTAGGGAAATATTATTACGCTGCTTCCCCAGTGAGGAACTGGTGGCTTCATGCTGCATTGCTCTCATGAAGAAGCAATTTTTCCTTCTGTTCCATCCCATGGGTGACCCCAAACCACCCCTCCACGACAGCATCCATGGGAGTAAAGCTGCCAGAATCCACCTCACAGCCTTTTGGCTGGATTTAAAGGCTAGGGAACTCGGTGTAAAGAATTGCCTCATTGTAAAATAGGATAAGGAAGGAGGCATCATAATGGGAAAGGTTCTCAACCTCTTCTGGGTTGGATGGGGCCCGGGGCAGCCTGAGCTGGTACCTGGCTTAGCGGCTGGCAGCCTTGCCCATGGCAGGGGGCTTAGAAGCAGATGACCTTTAAGGTCTCTTCCAATCCAAGCAATTCATCAGTTCTGTGGTCTAAAGAAAGTAGGTTGAACTGGAAATGTGTTTGCCCTATCCCACTGTAACTGCAAGATGTGCTTTCCATTGCATTTTTTATTCTAGGTTTACAGAGTTTGGGCAGTCTGTGGGTAGCTCATGCACCAGCAGTTCCCATTTCACACTGAGGTGAGAACAGCCAGATGAACACGAGCCAACAGTGTGCCCAGGTGGCCAAGAGGGCCAATAGCATCCTGTGGGGTGTTCAATAACTATGGAGATTTGTGCCGAGTTAGTAGTTAGTGAGCATGGTGGGGAAGGCCTGGGGATTAATTTGGGGTTCTCAGTGGTCTTTTCCAATCTTACTGATTCTATCATGCAGTGGGTCCTTCTGGTCGCTCTTTTCTTCTCCAGTAAACCCCTGTCAATGGCACAACCTTCGCTGTGCCACGCTCAGCTCTATTGTATCCTCACCTTGCGTTCTCCTTGAGGAAGAGCTTGCTGAGCTGGTGGTAAGGTTGTGAACTCACTGAATGGAGGAGTTTTCCCCCAGAAACCAACAGTTCGTGGTGAGCTGCAGCTGTTGTTAAACCTGAAAATCACCTGAATTAAAGTGATCTTCTTGGGAAAATGTGATCACTTTGGAGGAGGGCTTCAAAAGTTTATTGTACAAAGTGTAGAGCAAGGGGGGAGAGATGCTTTTCAGTGACATATATCTAACAAAACCTAATGAGTGTGGGTTTTGTAAGCTTAAAATGCATTAAGAAATTCCTTCTGAAGAGCTCAAAGAGCTTCTGAAGACAGCTCAAACAAGTCATACCCATGAAGATGAAGATATCTCTTAAAAGAATAAATTGCACCAGATGCAATCTGTAGTCCAAAAGATGCAGAAGAGACAACAACAAGTGGATTGTGGCATTCAGCTGGATTTTCCCCACATCTCTGTCCCCAGATACCCCAAACCAAAGTGAACCATCCCTCCTTGCTGCCCTTGTGGTTCATCTCTCACACCCCTATCTGAAAGTAGTTCAGCATCCTCAGGGTTAAATCGTATTTGCTACCCAACCAAGACCTGGCAGCTGAATTTCAGCCCAGCACGAGTTTTTACGATCAAATTGTAGACCCCAGCAAAAGAATTAAAAAAAAAAAAAACACCCCCAAAGGCTAGCCCAAGATTTATAATAGAAATCACAACAGAGCTGTGATTGTAGTAGCAGGAACAGCATCACTGCAATACAGTTGTAAACTGGAATTGTCCTAGGGGGAATTATAAAACATAAAAAAAAAGTGACCAAAGTACACTTGGTACCCCCAGCAGGTTTGAGGTAGTAGGTGCCATGACTGGCTGGGAAAAGGGCATTTTGCCAAGGCGAGCTTTAAAGGATGAAATCTCCTTACCTATGCAAAATGATGAAATCTCCTTACGCCAAGCACAGAATGACGAAATCTTCTTGTCCCCAGTGCAAAACTGTAGCCCTGTGCTGAGGGAAATGAGCCGAGGGACTTAGTGTGAGCTCAGAATTGCGAGGATGGTGGATCTATGATTTCAGTGTCTAAGCCAGAGTGGGAAGTCCTGCTCAGGGCAGCTCTCCAGCTCTTTGCGCCCTTGTGATGCAGATATTTAAGTGTACCCATTTCCAGAACGGACAGCATTGGCTACACATGGATCATCTCCAGTTGCACTAGGCAAAACAACAGTGGACACAGTGATTTTTCATGATGTGGGTCCAACAAGATGGAGGTGAAGCCTTTTCCAACATTTAAGTAGAGAAAGATTAACATAAATCTTCTGGATCTCATCTTTGTTACTATTATCTGGCCATAAAGGGAGGGAAATCAATTGTGAGCTACTTGCAAATCCCAGCTTCCGAACTGCTCTACATCCTCAGTTTGCAATGAGTTTAGTCCATCCTCTCCCAGACCTCTTAAAACCATGAAGCAGAAACTGTGTTTGGCTGCAATGGAAAGAGAAAGCTGAGAACGATACAATAAAGAAAAACAATGGCCACATTTTATTGCCTTGCTCACCCATGCTTTCCCTAGCATGACTTATGGAAGCTTTGATTTACGCTGGTGCAAGCTTTATCTGCTGCTGTCTTGGCCAGCTCATTCTTAATACTGAGACCTATGGGCCTCTGCTGACTTTCTTGGTTAAATAAATTAAAGCAAATATAAACGTTAATGGAAGCCACTTTATTTATGGCTGGAGTTGAGCACTGTCTCTTACACCGTGGGTCCAATCCAAAACCCATTAATCCAAAGCCTACTGACATCACTGCATCAGGCCCTATCTTTGCTCTATCCCTCCTCGCTACAAAAGGGACAGCTAAAAAATAATTTTCAACAAGATTGAGCTATCCCACCAAAGCCATTCTGCACAAAACATTCAGCCCTTGGCACCCCTGGGGAGGCGCACAGCTGAGGATATTTTAGTGGCTGTTGTTTGAAGGCTAAAGATATTCCTCCCCCAGAGAGGCCTCCCCCCTTTTCCTATCCATGCCAGCCATCCCACCCTCTAAATATCTCCTCGAGAAAAGTTTTGCAATGCATCACGCGCTGTTTGTGGTCAAACACTTTCTGGCTCCTCCGTCTGATACAGAACCCACTTGCAGCTCTTCAGACACATTCTCAGATTGTTCCGTGCCAAACCTTGATTTTTTTTCTGCCTGGGTGGATGGAGATATCTTTCTGTTGCTTTTTTTAGGTGTTATTATTTTTATTATTGCTCTTCATTCAGATATTTGATGGGGGTTGGGAGTTTTAGACAGTAAGATGATCTTGAGTTCTTTTCCACCCTTAATTATTCTATGATTCTACAACCATAGGTCACCAAGGCTTTGTTTTTTTCACATCTGATCACGTCCCATTGATATTAATGGAGCTTTTCCGCTGAGTTGTGTGCGGTCTGGATGCAGAGACTGAAAGTCAAGGAGGAAACTTTTGGTCAGGCCTTCAGCATAGGGCAGACCAAGGAATCCACCCAAAACAACTACAGCATCAAGCACCCCACTTCTGTGTGAGCATCCCTGGCATGGCATCCAAGATAGTCAGGTTCAAGCTGCCCAGGCAAGGCGACTCAAACAAGACACCATTTATCTTGCCCAGAGAGGTGGCGGTTTCTCCATCTCTAGAGATACCCAAGGTCAGGCTGGACGGGGCTCTGAGCACCTGATGGAGCTGTGGGTGTCCGTGTTGATTGCAAGGGAGTTGGACCAGATGGCCTTTAAGCATCCCTTCCAAGTCAAGCTTTTTTCTGTGATTTTATGATTCTATCATTCTATACCTCATCCAGTACCTGTTTCACAAAGTTTTGGCACCCGATGCAGCTGCTTAAACGCTGAGGTCCTTGTCCACTGGCTCACTGTTACAACCTGTATCATGACATCATGGGTGAATGTAAACTTCAGTATTGGGTTTCACTAAAGTAAAACAATGGTTGGACAGGTTGTTTAGAGAGGTGTGCATGCTTGTGTGGGGACACACATGAAGCAGAGATGAATGAATGCTCTGCAGGACCACTCACATGGACGCATTCCATCGCGGAAGAGGAACCATGCCCCGTAATCAGGTGTTTGGAAGTAAACAGAAATCCCAAATAACTGTCAGGGTGGAAGCAGACAGAAAGCATACCACTCCACTCAGGAAAAAGATTCACTGCTGTCAACAAAAGGGACTCATCCGCAATATTTTCCAGGCTGGTTCAGATAACAATGAAATAACAAGCCTGTGTCTGGGAAAGGCTTTCATAGTATCCTCTTGAAAACCAGTCCTTAATAAAACTGACTGCTGGAAGGGAAGAGGTCCCAGTCTGCATGTCTTCAGTCTTTTAAAGAAAATCACAAACCAGGTTTTCAGAAGCTCATTTCTCAACTGAGCAAGTGGATGACCGTCTCCTGGTGCCCATAGCCGTGACCAGACTTTACAGGTCATGAAAACAGCATCCAGCATTGACACGTGTTAGTGGGATGGAGTAGGGGAGAGATGCTTGAAAATCAGCCCCCACCTGAGCTGTGCAGAGTTGCTTCAAACCCACATTCCCCAGCCAGGGATGGAGCTGGTGAGGTGAACGCATTAAATGACTGCTGGGAAATGCAAGGAAGCTTTTTAGGTAAAAATATAACATACCTACGCGTATGATTACATAGAGAAGAGTGCACCTGGGAGAAAGTTTTCTCGTCCAAATGATTCCAGATTGAGTTTCAAAGTACTTGTCTGGACTTCTACCAAGTACAGTCAAGTCAAACGGTGATTATGCCATTAATCTGCTTGTTGTCCCTAGTCTCCATCAAAGCCATCTTTCTCTCAGCATTACAACTAGAATTGCTTGACCAAGATGGGGCACTGTGACTCATGTTGGGATCCTTCCCCTGGCTGTGAGTGTAGGATGTCCTATACTCACAGCCAGGGGTCACAGACGAACACGGTGGTCCAAATTATGTCTTGCTTTTGCTTTGTTTTGCCTTGGAAACATGTCCTTGCACCAGAGCCAGTTGTGCCTGGCTCTTCAGAAATGTTCAGCCCCTCCAATCCCAGCTGGATTTTCAGAGATGAAGAATGTTCGCTTGAACAAGATCGAAATACTTGCCCAGGAGGTGTGGCAGTGGGGATGGCTGCCTGAAGACCTCTTTCCTACAAGCCAGTCTGCTCTGAAAACGTCTCTCAGAGCCTTTGGATAACATAGCTCTAAAGCTGCCTTGCTTGAGATGGTCCCAAGATCTTCAAAACCTGGCACAGCTCTATCCCATGCACACATCCCAGAATGAGTTTGGGGATCAGGGACTGGATTAAAAATGGGCAGAAATAGGGATGTCTAACAAATGTTTTGCTCGTAGAAAAGGTGTTTTTACTCTCAGCCAGCATTTGCAAAGCTGGGATCATAACAAGAGACGCGAATATTTCACAATGTTCTTCCTATTCCAAAAAGGTCGTTCAGGCATTTTATCTTTTCCAGTTGGTCTCCATCTCTCCACTCTTGCAAATCACTGTTATTAATTAGGCATCCTCTATTAAGCCCCCTGTGAGGAGGATTCCAGCTCCCGCACTGCAGCAAAGGAGGGGTTACTGAACTTCTTTGCAGGGAAGAAAAAGCATTACCCCACCCTGAAGGGATCATTCAGCGTTGGAGAGAGGAGTTGACAGCTGGTTTTTATTAGGATGGAGGCCTAAAGGCAGCGTTGGGGTAGGGGTGGGACATTTTCTCAGTCCTTGGGCTGGGAGGTCAGGCTTGTATGGTCTCCAGCCAAATGGCACAAGAGTCGAGAGGCTCTGCTTTGGTTTTCTTCTGTCTGAGAATGGGAGCAGGGCTGGTGCAGAGTTCTGCTGGGCCTCCAGCCAGGCACTCCTGCAGCATAGGTGATGAGCAGTGATACTAAAGGCAAGGTGAGATGATGAGGGGGAAAAACCTCAAAGAAATGTGGGGAGAGTGAGATGGAGGTACAGCTCTGAGCCTTCCTCCTCTACTGGAACCATAGTATGGGCAACGCTGAGTTTATGTATCACTTTAGCTGCATTGTCTTGGGACAAAAATCCATTTTCTTTTATTTCCTTGCAGGAGACTGCATTCCCTCCATGCTTACGATGATGTAGCCTTGGGGTTGCAGTCCTTCCATGGTCATGGCATTGCAACCAACCGTGGGGTATGATACTTGTTCACACATTGTTCCTCTGCAATATGTTGTTTCAATCCTATGGATAGCTTCAGAACAACCCCACTTGAAAATAATCCTTATATCGAAAGCTGTCTTCCTCATCCTCTTCCTCTTTGCAGAGCATATCCAAAGAAGGCCAGTGAAGCAGTGAAATCTGATGGGGAGCAGCTGAGGGAACAGGGGCTGTTCAGTCTGGAGAAGAAGAGGCTGAGGGGACACCTTATTACTCTACAGTGACCTGAAAGGAGGTGGTGGCGAGGTAGATATTGGCCTCTGCTCCCAGGTAATATCAATAGGATGAGAGATGATGGCCTCAAGTTCCACCAGGGGAAGTTTAGGTTGGATATTCAGAAAATTTTGTTTTCTAGAAGAGTGGTAATGCATTGGCACAGGCTGCCCAGGGAGGTGGTGGAGTCACCATCCTTGGAGGTGTTCAAGAAATATGGAGATGTAGCACTGAGAAACATGGTTAGTGGGAATGGTGGGGTTGGGTTGGGGTTGGACTTGATGATCTGATTGGCCTTTTTCAACCTTAATGATTCAATGATTCCATGATTCTATGATTCCCAGAGATGTGGCACAGCCATTGCGTGCAGTACAAAGCAGGAAGGGCTATATCCAGACTTGCACCAGTGCATTTGCTCCCCAGGACTATCGATGCTTTCTATGTGGCAGCACAGAGGAAACAATCACAAAATATTTTCCCTGGGCTTGCATTTAGTTTGGAGGAACCTTGATTACTGAGTCCTTACTTTTATAGGAGCTTTCCAGCATTTTGGAAGGTCCTTGTTTGATCTCTCTTGCTTAGAGCAGAGGAATATCATCTTGTCACAGGGTGGACTGTCATATGCCCTAGCACCTTCCAACCACCAATCCCTACTCATTAATTAAAAAAAAAAACACCCACCTCCAGAACATTTATAAATGGCTCCCTTGAATGTCACATGCAGAACACACACTAATGCTGGGTGAAGTGTTATCCTAACCCCTCTGAGCGTGTGATGGCTTTCATGGCTCATTCGTAGCAAGCAGCATCTTGAAACTCACTGATAAAACTGTAATACCACACCCCACAGTATACATAACTATGTCATATTAATAAATATTTGCAGAGTGCCACGACTTGGCACTGCATTTTAGAGATTTTTAAATGGAGGAGCGTGGCCCCATGCTCCAGGAGAGTTTACACTCTGGTCCTGGTTCTGTATATGTTTAATGTTATTGTGAGTTATCCATGGAGGGTCTCCTCTCTTTGTGGGGGCTTTGTGGGAAGGAGAGAGGGTGAGGAGACACATGCATAAAAACTAATGACAAATGATGCTATGGAAGGCAGCATGGGTGGCATTAATAATGGAAAATGCCTTTTTTTTTCCATATAGGTTGCTAGTTGAAGTCCAGTTGAGATCCTCAACACCAAAATTGTATCCCTCTGTCAATGGCAACGTATGGTTATACAGCTGGGGGAGATCCGTAACAATATTAGGACTTAACAATGGGGATGAGGGTCTCACCTCTTCCCACCTGAGTTACATTTGGGATCAGGGAGAGGTGTGAAGTGATGCTCCCTCTTCTGCCCACTTACTTTGAGGACTGATGTTTCATAGTTGCACCCTATCCTGATGCATCCTGATGGATTTTGCCAATGAATTTCATAGAATCATAGAATCACTAAGGTTGACAAAGACCAATAAGATTATCAAATCCATCCAATCTGGGGCAGGAGGGGAAGTGTCACATCTCAGATCTCGCTGCACCTGCTGCATCAGATGGTCACAGAGCCTTATTTTCAGCCTAGCACCTTCAAATTTCTTCTTTTTTCCCCAAAGTAACTATGCTAAGAGTTCACAAGAAGATAATGTTCCAAACATTACCTTGAGTTTCATAATTATGTTGTTTCAGAAATGCAATCCAGAAAACTGTCCCACTGTCTCCAAATCTAACAAGGGGTGGGAGCATCCACTCCCCACATCGCCCCATGTCTTCAGGCTGCAATGCCAGAGGGTGCTGTTTGCCCAACAACTGCTTGCTTCCCATGGGGCTTGTTCAGCTGACAGCCATAAACACTCTTAGAAAGTCCCAGCTCTGGTTTGTTTATTGTTGTGTTGGTGTGGATAGTCCTCTTTCAGGAAAATCCCATGGTAGACGATGAACCAAGTAATTTTCTGCTGATGGAAATGGCAATATTTTTTTGACGCACGGAAATACTAGGAAACCTAGTGGCTGATCACCTTCTAGATTTACGTCCTTGACTCAGACCTCTGGTCCTATCAAATAATACCACATATGTACATTAAAGCAGTTCTCTTCCAGTGTGCCCCAAAAACTTCCATGGTTTGCACCAGAGCCTGGCCCTAATTTGTGCATGAGCAGCAGGAGGAAAAGCCTTGCAG